>NW_027556098.1:227222572-227375072 GCF_003287225.1 Phascolarctos cinereus | reverse complement strand
GACTTGGGGGGGGGGTGGCTAGTGAGGCAGACAGCTATTATTTTCCCATCTGGAACTATTGAATGTTCTTAAGCAGTCTTAAGTAGACATTTGCCTGATGGTAATGAAAACTGTTCTAGGACAGCTAGATGGCTCAGCGGACAGAGTGCTGGGCCTGAAGTCAGGAAGGCCTGAGTTCAAATGTGGCCTCAGACACTTACTAGCTATATGACTCTGGGCAAGTCACTTTAATCCACTGGAGAAGGAAATGGCAAGCCACTTCAGTATTTTTGCCAAGAAAACCCCACGGACAGTATGGTCCACATGCTCACCAAGAGTAACGTGACTGAACAACAATGAAAACCATATATATTCTACAACTTTTTTTTTAAGACAGCCATAGCACCAGCATATTTTTATTTTGTGTGTAGCATGAGATATGCTCCTAAAATAGAAGGGGGGAAATTGCTTCTAGAAAATGGGGCAAGTTACTGGAAAGGTTTCTGAAAACATACGCTCCTAATTGTTTCCAAATTTGAAAAATTAAGTTGCATTTAGTACCATTCAGTTCACTGATAAATAATTGGTGGCTAGCAGTAGATGAGGCTGATATGGGTAGCATTGTGAACAGAAGTAGTGCCTGAAGGAGAGAGCAGTGTGTATGGGTGGGCTTGATGGAGAGGGGAGGAGGAAGTAGAACCCAGGTCTCTCCAGGCAGATAGGAAGGGGCTCTCTGCCCACACTAGTAGTGATACATAATACCTGGGACTGAAATATCTCAACTATGAGAAACATCCATCTATGAGGGTGAGAGCATCTCTCAGAAGTTAATATGGCAACAGGTGTCTTAGAAGGAACATAACTATTCTGAAAGCTTCCTGCCCTTATGCTAAAAGGAGACCCTTCAAAGAAATAGCAACAACTGTCTATTTCCATCTCCAAGACTGTGTTCCATCCCTGCATTTGTCCTTTATTCTCGGTCTCACAAAGCTTTCATAAATAGAAGGGAAAATTCTAGTTTTACTGTTCCTAGGAGACAGATGATCTATTTATTGTCCTTTTCTCTTCAGCTCCACAGAACCAGAAATGTTTACTCAGGCACACAGCCTCTCTCTCTCTGATCCTCATCAACCTTGCAAATAAGCACAGGCTCACACTTTCCCAGAACCTATAGCAGCACCTACTGCAGGCCTGAAAGATGAAACTTGGCCACTCCTTTCTATTGTGCTGCGGGCCAGTTTTCACATGAACCTTCTGGGAACTCTTTCTTAGCTGCAGGCGATGGCCTCTGTTCTTTTTGACTTAGTTATCAGGGGAGCTGGTATAGGGACTGAATCAGAAAGGGCCAATGCAAATTCTGAAGTCTAGACCTTTCTGAATTTCTCTGCATGTTTCCTCTTTTTCATTTTTTTTGAGAGAAGTGCCTTTCATACCCTGCTTTTGATTTTAAAACAAAAACAACAAAACTCTAAGCAACACACACAGAAACGGGATGTTGTCTGTTCTCTGGGAGTAGGTATTGTTTTGTGAGATAATTATGTGTTAGGTAGCCAAAGTTCTGCTGAAGTCATTGCTTTATATGGGGGATTGTCACCTAGAGCCAGTGGGGCACCATGGGAGACTGCATATTTCTGATGATTCGTAAGTAGTTGTCTAAGAAGACTAGCTCACAGTTAAATAATCCAGCACCTGTGTGTCCTGCATTCCCAGAAGCATAGGCCAAGTATTTTATTCTCCCTCTGTTAACCCAATGAAGTTAAGGGTACTTGCTGTTGTTCCGCTGTTTCAGTCTTGTCTGATTTTGTGACTTTATTTGGGGTTTGCTTGGCAAAGATACTGGAGGGGTTTGCCATTTCCTTCTCTACCTCATTTTACAGATGAGGAGCTGAGGCAAACAGGGTTAAGTGACTTGACCAGAGTCACACAGCTAGTATGTGTCTGAGGCCACAGTTGAACTCAAGAAGATGAGTCTTCCTGACATCAGGCTCCACACTCTATCCCCCTTAAGGGTACACAGGTCCATAACTCAATTATCTCTAAGTAGTGCCCCTTATGCCTCGTGTGATATAGTATAGATATTGCAATAATAGCTGTAGTAGAATTCAAAATTTTCAAGAATACTCTTCACCTTGGTTCTCCTATGTTGGAAAGCCTAACATAGTTCTCTGCACAGAGCAGGCGCTTAATCATTAATTTGGTGAAATTGTGAGATTCTTGAGGGCAGGGGCTGTCTTTTACCTCTTTTTGTATTCCCAGCATTTATCATAGTACCTGGTGCAAAGTATTTAATAAATGCTTATTGATTGACTGGCTGACTCAGTATACTAGTCAATTACTATAGAATCATAGATTTAAGGTTGGAAAGGTTTATAGAGATCATCTAGTCCAATTCCCCTCTTTCATCCCCCCTATAAACACACTTAATAGATAAACTCAGAGAAAGAGATGTGAAGTGACTTGACCAGTCATATAAGAAGCCAATGGAAGAGCCATAATTTAAACCCAAATCCCCTGATACCAAATACAACATTATTTTCCTCTACTAAAGATAAATAACAGTATAGGATACTACTACTGAAAAGGAACCCTGGATCTGAAGTCAGAGGAAAAGAGTTTGAATCTTAGTTCTACTGGGAATTGTCTGACTTGGGCAAAGAATTTGCCTCTGAGGTCCTCAGTTTTCTCATCTATAAAATGAAGGGATAGAACTAGATGATCCTTAAAGATGCTTCCAGGTCTAAATCCATAAAGCTGTGAACTGATTGGGTTTGGTCATGTGTTAGTAAGACCAGTGCTGTCAAACTCAAACAGAAAGAGATACCTATGGACCACATGTGGACTTAGAAAATTACAAATTGACATTATCTATGTTGTATCATATCTTTATTTATTTTTGTTAAACATTTCCCAATTATGTTTTAATCTTGTTTGGGGGGCACTCAGGAGTTCTGCTGCCCAGAGTATCACAGTTCTGAATAAGATCATAATTCCTAGTAAAGACAACCAAATACTTCATATTTACCCTGTGCATCTCCAATCCTTCTTTGAAAAATATGAAATGGCCAAACTGAAAATAAACTCCTTTATGTTAGAAACAGAAACAAAATATAAGGGAGTGAATAATTAGAGTTGTTCTCAGGTTGGCTCGCTATGAACATTTATATCGCTTTTTTGAAATAGCTAGTCAATGAGATTAAACAAGTTTCCACCCTCTTCCCGAATCGAATTAGTGCTGCCTGACACAGGAAATATTTTTTCTTTGTTCTCTGTAAGCTCATACAAAAAAACCTTTAGCTTAAGTATGATAATAATAATAATAATAATAATAATAATAACAACAACAACAATAACTAGCATTTATCTCATGCTTTAAAGTTTGCAAAGTGCTTTGTAAATATCATCTCACATCCTCACAATGACACCAGGAGGCAAGTGCAGAAAAGATGTAGAAAGGAATATCTCTCAGGAGTAGAAAGATGTAAGCTAATTTTAATAATTGTTTAAATGTTTCATTCAAAGGCAGCTTGGAAATTCATCAAAGGAGAGGTTTTGACACATTGGGACTCTCCATCTGAACAGCAACTTTGCAGCTGCTATGTCTGTGATCCCTCATCACACCTCTGGCTCAGAAACTGTATTTGCTTTATTTTATATAATGCAGTAAAGAAATTGTTGCAGAAAAATGGTTGTTCCCAAAGCAGTGATGCACGGCCATGGGTGACCTTTTAGTGAACTTGAGCCCTCTGCAGCAGGTTGGGGGAAACCCAGAGTAGTCAGGTGACCAGCATGGCCATCTGTAACTTCAGAGTGGTCATCTGGCCAGTGCTGACCTTTTTGAACATGATACAGTGAAATCTAAATCCTAAAAGCTGCTTGGAGGCAAAAATCTGCTCCTCAAAGTCAGTTTCACCAATGAGTCATTGAATTGTCCACTACAATTTTAAAAGGACCCATTAGGCTCAGGTCATGAACCTAACCATTTAGCATTAATAGCCAATCAAATTCAAATTGATTGTAAATAATTTTTATTATATTAGTACTTCCTTCATGTTTACAAATACCTAAAGCTTTATCTGCATTAACCTATAGCTTATTACATAGAGCTGAACTTCCTTTCTAAAAGGGCCAAGGCTAGTGCCTGTTTTATTGGTTGTGAAATATTGTTTGTTTTTTTTTTTGCTTGGTTGTGAAAATGTGTTTGTTTTTAAATGGTTTGACTTTTGCTTTAAAGTATATCCAAAATCATGTACCTATGATGCACTTGAGTCTCACTACAACTTCAGGATGTATTTAATATTATCATTATTTTACAGATGAGGAAACAGAGGCTGAGAGAGCTTAAATGACTTTCCAGGTGGGATTCTAATCCAAGCCCTCCTGACTCCAAGTCTAAGCTCATGTCTTATGACACTGTGGCCCCCATCTATCTAAAAATCTGATAGCCCAGGTTCTTGATCTTGCTTTTTTGACCTCAAATTTGCCCTATCATCAGGATAAGTCACTTCATCAGTCTCCATACACCTCAGTTTCCTTACCTTTAAATGAAGATCACAACCATCCCAACCCCCACTCTTGTTGGATTTCCTGGATATTATGACATCATTTGAGTTTCTTTGAAATAAGTCTATTTTGTAAAGTCAAGATAGTATCATTGTTGTAAGTAGCCCAGATCTCTTTATAAAACTGAGCTGACCTCAAGTGAAAAATGCTCAGCTAGATAGCCTGTAATTATTTAATTATGTGACAGTCTATAAGTTATATTTCTGCATAGAACATGTTCTTTAAAAATGTGGACCGCATAACTCTCAGGTAATTCTCCATAGAGGCTATTATATCTGTTGTGTCACAGCATATCATGTTATTAATAATACTCAAATGAAAGAAAATTGTCCAGTTAATGTGCTTAGCTAGAGCTCCAAATTGAGAGTCAAGATTCATTGGTTCTATTTTGAGCTCTGCTACTGTCTCTGAGTGTTCGGGATTCATACAGTCTTCAAAATGACACTGATATCACAGGGAGATGTTTGGTGAGATTAAAGTAGATAATTTCAAAGTTCTTGAGATGCTCTAAAGATGTAGAATTCATTTGCACATTTGCCAATTTCAAGAGAATGTTTTTGCTGGTCTATTCCATTTCATGGAACAGGTAAGGGCTTTGCAATATTTTACATTTAATGAACAGCAGTAACAACCACAAAAACCCTTACTCAATAAACCCAAAATTAAAATATAAAAACACGTTCAAATTTTCAGAAGAACTGTGATCTAAAGTATACACTTAAAAGGCTACATAACAATTAGAGTGTTATTAATGGCTAATTAATGCATACAGAACAAATGCCTCATTAAGGAATGCCAACATTATGAAGGAAAGGTCTTGACAAATTTTACCAAGTGAATGTTAACTTCATTTGGAGATGGTTACAGTGGTAGGTTGTGCTTGACTTTTTTAAGTTAATCTGGAAATTGTGAGAGTACATAGTACCTGACTGATGAGCAAATTCCCTGTGAAGCCAGCCAATTAGAGTTTTGTATGGGTGGGCTAAATCTGCAGGAGTTTTCACTTACTTCTGTTACTCTGCAGGAGCTCCTTTCATGCTGTCAGAGCTTGCAAAGAGCCCAGACTTTTTAAAAACACCTTTTATTCTCCAACATGGAGCCAAGTTTTGAAGATTTTAACATGATGAAACTCCATGGGACATGACACCATTTAGTTACTGTTTTTGGCTGTGTAATGACCCACAACTTAATACCAACAAGAGATTAGCCTGGGAAAGTTGGTAATACCGATATTTAAAAAAATACAACTTGTTATTAACAATTCAAGGATAACATCTATTCACTTGCAATTAATCATATCATCATATGTGAATATGAGCTTCAGAGAAAACAGGGTAATTCATTCTGTAATCTGCTTTGGAGATACAATCAGAAGCAATAACAGAAAAAAAAGAGAAACAACTAAAATATTTCATAATTGCAAAATGCCTAAGCAATAAACACATTTCTTACTATTTTCCCTTTTTGTATTTTTCTTTATGGTGCTTTTTTAGCCAGTCAAGGAATTCTCTTGAGATTTACTTTACTTGAATTGACAAAATATTTTATTCATTAAAAGTTTTATTGATTTTTCAGATATCACTGTCACTTCTAAATAATATGCTCTCTCAAATAGAATTCTCCCTTGTTACCAAAAAGTACAATTAAGTAAAGCAAACTGATACATTGCCTATGTAGGACAATGAAGGCCTGATTCCCTACCTTTTTCACCACCTTTTCTACTGAGATGTGTTCCTTGGTGCAAATTGGTCATTGCGTTGGTCTGAATTCTGCTATCTTTTAGTATAGTTTTTCTATACGTTATTCTGATAATTATGTATAGCTGATGATAAGCTCTTAATATTAAAATTCCAACCTGCAATACTACTGACTTAGGAATTATTTGTACATAAAAACAAACAGTAATACCCAACTCTATAACTTTGCTGTCATCTCTAATTTTCCTCCTTCAGTCAAAAAATCTGGGAAGTGATTGGTAGAGTTGTCATTCATTACTTTTTTGGTAGTGTCCTACTCTTCATGACCCTATTTGGTGTTTTCTTGGCAAAGTTACTGGAGTGCTTTGCCATTTCCTTCTTGAGCTCATTTTATAGATGAGGAAACTGAGGCAAACAGGGTTAGGTTACTTGCCCAGGTCACAATGCTAGTATCTGAGACCAGATTTGAATTCAGGAAGATGTCTTCCTATCCACTGTGCCACCTCGATGCCCAATTAATAAAGTTACATTTTTTAAAAAATGCAGATATACTGCAGTTAACAAGTTACAGCACGTCACGCCATCCCTTCCCCATACTCCCGAGTTAGAAAGTGGAATATATATCCCCACACAAGTAATATAACAAAGAATGACTATTTGTAACAGAAATAGTCTTCATTACTTCAGGACTTTGTGATTTTTTTTTTGGTGTTATGTATGTACATATTAGGTACTCTCCAGGAATGTGCCTTATGCTTTAGTTACCATTTTTTGTGAGTTTCTTAGGTTGAACAAATAAATCAAACGGAGGTCAGTCCTCTGGTGATGAAGCTCTCCAAATAGCCAGGCTAGTCCTAGAATGACAGAAGTGTCGTATATCAGGATTAAAAGTATCCAGTTTTATAATTTAGTAATCTATTCATTATTCTGTTCTAGTCTGGGCCTCCAATAACCATTTTAAAATTTGTTTCTATGGGGAAACCAACCATCAATAACAGCCTTACAGACACATTTGTCAGGGCATAACATTCATATTATAATTCTTGTGTCAGATTCTACCTCCTGGCAGAAAGAGTTTGAGGTATCCTTCAGTGAATCTTTAACTTCCGTGGCTGGCTGCTCTCACCCAGATAATCCAGCAGTTTCATTATCTGATATTGTCTAAAGGTAACTACAAATTCCTCCTTCTAAGCACGCAGGCTCACAAGAAGGGTCCACAGAGGACATGACTCTACACAATATTAATTACCTGTACTGTGGAGAACCTTGTTCTTCAGTGACACTCCCTTCTTCATCCATACTCACAATCCTCACCTGTGCTTTCCCTCGTCCTCCATAAAAATCTGCTTCTAATAAAAGCTTTGATAAATATTTACACTCAGGCACAAATGATTGATTCATCAGGCTTAAAGTGAATAATTTTATTTGCAATTTAGTAGAAAGAGATAGAAGTAGAATCCCGACTTAAACACCAAAGTTGAATAACTTCTACCAGAATACCTGTGCCATCTCTGTGACTTCCACTCTGTATTGAGCAATGTTGAAATTGGGAGCAGCTGGGATGAGTTCTCCTTCCATATTATGCATCTTCATAGCCCCTCTGTGCCATGTTCCTTATCTTCTACTCCTATTCTCCACTACCCATTAGTGTCATCAGTCATTTCTCCCCATTGTGACTCCTGTCAGTGGTCTGCCTTTCTGTTTCAACTTTCTTTCACTCCCAAATCATGCTAGTTTTGTCAACATTTTCTCTAGTCTCCATAAGCTATTCTTTCTATTATCCAGCTATGCTTTGATGCTCCTCATAATTTAATTTTCCTTTAGCAGCTGGCATTCATTCCCTCTCCCACCTTAGCAGCTCACTAATTCAATCTAGTGGGAAAATTTCTGACCATGTTTTATAGCTGAAAAAAAAAAGCCCATATGCCTATTAGTATTTTCCTTTCTTTGTTTTTAAGAGAAATTTCTTGGTTAGGCTCCTAATGTGTCCTCTGTCAGAGAAACATCTCTTATAATGAAGATGAAAAAGTGTGTGTGTGTGTGTGTGTGTGTGTGTGTGTGTGAATAGTTCACATTAATAAACATCTCTATCACACATTTAAAATGTCTATTAGTCTCCCATCTCCACCAAGAAAGGAAGTACCTTCTCATATCTCTTCTTTGAGGCCAAGCTTGGTTATTATAACAGCATTCATTATTTGTTATTGTTTTTCTCTTTTTTTTTTCATTTATTCTGTTGTCATTGGATCTATGTATTATTTTCCTGGTTGTTCTTACTTCACTTTTTATCACTTTCTATGTCTTCAAAAGAAATTTATTGTTTAGTCACTCCTTTCATGTACATCTCTTTGTGGCTTCATTTGAGGTTTTCTTGGCAAAGATACTGGAATTATTTGCCATTTCCTTCTCCAGGTCTTTTTACAGATGAAGAAACTGAGGAAAATGGGATTGAGTGACTTACCCAGGGTCACACAGCTAATGAGTGTCCGAAACCAGATTTGAACTCAGGAAGATGAGTCTTCGTGACTTCAGGCCCAGTATTCTATCTACTGAACCACCTACCTCCTCATATACTAGCATAATCTCAAGACAAAGAAGTTCATGTAAGCATAGAAAGATACATGGATGTCAAGAACAAGAAGTATGAATGATTAAGACATGCTTAGTGGTATGGTATTGATTGAAGACAAATTCTTAGAAAGGTTTCATGAAATGATTGAATATTGAGCAGAATTGGAAGAATTGGAAGGCTATGCCTTGGTATAACAAGAGAAATGATATTTGTGTCCATATAGTACTTTAAGGTTTACAAAACATTATATAGATATATGTAAATTTATATATGCATATAAATATTTGTGTATCCTCCGAAAAAGAAAAAAAAAAAGAAAAGAAAATCCAGTGATGTAGGTGGTATAAATTATTGTCGCTTTACAGATTAGGAAACTGAGGCTGATAATAGTTAGGTGACTTGTCCTGAATCATGTAGCCACTAAGGTCCAAATGACTTATAAGGCTTAATGTGTTGCCTTTCTTGGGGCTATTTGAATTCCAATAGGGACAAAACCAATGAAATTATTCTCTAATTCTGAAATTTTGATCCAACCAGTGGGAAAAGTATTATTTTAGTGGAGACAAAGGTCTTCTCCCTGAAAATACAGTAGGTCAATTCTATTTAGAAGACCCATGCAATCTATTATTCTTTGTCATTATAGAATGACCTCCCAGCCTGTGATATTTGTCTATTTATAAAATACATCTATGTCAAGTAACTTCAGCTTTACTTGAGATAGCCTTAATCTGAGTAATCCAGTGAAGCATCAGATTCAAAATAAAACTGGTTAGAATAATTGACCAAAATTTGTGGATTAGACAAATTAGTCAATCATTTAGGCTATTGTCAATTTAAACAATTAGACAATAATTATACAATTTCTCTCTAGTTGTCTAGAAGTTTGTCAATTGTTTCAGAAATCATGCTTATGATTCCTACTTTTCTTTTTTCCATCCGTATTGATCCAAATTAGTGTCAGGTTCAATCGTTCAACTGCACCAAATTCCTTGATGCTTAGTGGTACAGTATTTTTTTCTATACACTCTCTGCAGCTGCTGGTAAATTTGAAGAAGTGAACTCTATCTACAGGCAAACACACATATACTCACACAATTATAATAATAGATTTATATATAGTAACTAGCTATGGAAAGTTGTTTTATTTAGTATTATTCATTAATTTAATCTACAAATCTTTTCTAAGCATATGCAGTGTGCAGAGAGAGTTTTAGGAGGTACTGCCGGATATAGAACGGGTAGATAAGATGCGGTTACTGATGTTATAGAACTTATGATGTAGTTATGGGACAGGGCAGAAATTTAAGGAACTCATGCAAAATATCACATGATCAGGACATAACAAAGGGCTATGTGTGGTCCAAAGGAAAATGTTATTATTGCCTTGAGGAAATAGGGAAGGCTTTATGGAAGAAGTGGTATTCATAGAATCACAGAATTTTAGAATTGGAAGAGATTTTATAAATCATGTGGTCCAAACCTTGGAATATAAGAAAAATAATCCTATTACAATATCTAACAAGTAACCATCCAATCTTTACTTCCAGACCTTCAAGGAGGGGTACCCAGTTCCTTGTAAAGCAGCCTATCCCATTGGTGGGGCATTGGATAGAACACTGGGCTTGGACTTAGGAAGATCTGAGTTCAGATGCAGCATCTGATACTAGCTGTGTGATCCTGGGCAAGTCATTTTAAAAAAAAATCTCTATTTGTTTCAGTTTCCTCATCTGTAAAATGAGAATGATAATAGTACCAACACTTGAGGGTTGTTTTGAGGATCAAATGAGACAATATTTGTATAGCACTTAGCACAGTGCTGGCACACAGTAGTCCCTATATAGACGTTAGCTGTAATTATTATCATCACTTGTATCATAATTATTATCTTGTTATAGATAGCTCTATTATTAAGAAATTCACTTTGACACCTGATCTAACTTTTTTTCAACTTCTACATCTTGATGCTGTTTCTGCTCACAAGGTGGACAAACAGAATAATTCTAATTTCTTTTCCACATGATAGCTGTTCAAATACTTAAAAGATAGTCATCATATACTCCTGATTCCTCTCTTTTCTAGGCTAAATATCCTGAACCAATTCAACTAATTTGCCCACCTCTGGACACTTGTCCATTAATCAATAATCTTCCTAAAGTACAGAGCTCAGAACTGATTGTAACATTCCAGATTTGGCCTCAGAAAGTAGAGCAGTATTACTACCTCTTACTCTTGGGAACTAGGTCTCTCTTAATGGAGCCCAAATTCAAATGAAGATTTTTGGCTTCTCTGTCAGCCTTATATTAAATGGATGTTCCATAAAAGCTCCTAGATCTTTTTCAAACGGACTGCGGTTTAACCATGTCTTTCTCATTGTAGTTAGGGAGTCAGTGCTTTGAACCCAAGTGTACGACCTTGTATGCATTCCTATATCTCTGACCTGTGAAGATCTTTTTTGGATCCTGACATCTAGCATTTCTGTTACTCCCCCAAGCATTGTGTCATCTTCAAATTTGAAAAGAATGCTCTCTATATCCTCATCCAAGTCACTGATAAAAATAATTTATAGCGCAGGGCCAATCGCAGATACTGGGGCCTTTCTACAGGAGACCTCCTTCCAAAATGATATGGAATCGTTAAGGATTATGCTTCAAATCCAGCCATTAAACCAATTCCAAATCTATGTAATTTTGCTACCTTCTATCCAAGAGGTATCAAAACTCACCTAGTGAAGCTGAACCAGATTAAAATACAATTCTTTATGACAAAACATTGATTCTGATAACACATACTTTCCATAACACTGTAATCATGAAATAACTTATACAATTTAGGGGAGAGGAGAGACAATGCCAGACAGGTGAGGGGAGGTGATGTTAGAAGTAAACAGAAGTGAACACTGAGGTAAAAATGGGAAAGGGGGAATGTGCCATCTCTAATCTCCCTTTTTGCTTCTAGGTGAACTGTTCCCCAATGAAAAGCACATGCCTTTGGTTGAGTCCCCGCCCCTTTATTAGAAACTCTACTTGAGTTTTGGACAGGCATCACTCTCTATGCAGTTTCGTTATAACACCAGGAGCTCAATGGTGCAGGTAGTAGAAGAGGAAGGAATATTCCACTGGGGAGCACTGGAGAAAGGGCAGGGGTTTACACACAAACCTGGATGCTTTTCCATTTTTTCCATTCCCGTATCACCCACTTGAAAGCTTACTTACTAAGTAAGAAAGTACTTAGCGCTTCCCGGAGATGACTCAGGAACACTTTTATGAATACTTTCCTCCTTTTTGTGGGTATAAATTTGTACTTCATACCTGTTATGTTTTTCTGTGCTGTACAAAGCCACAAATGTATGCAGCTGCTAATGTGAGAGTGAAAATAAGGTTACTAATGAAATCACACGAAGTTGATTCAAGTTGTGAAAGTTAAAGGCAGGAATGTTGAAGATAGACTATAGTTTGAAGATTGACTTGATGGGCCATAGAAGACCTCTTAGCATTATTAGAAAGTTGCGCTTAAAATCAATAAGGCATTCCTTCCTAATACCAGTGATTCCCAAAGTGTCCATAAACTTGAAATAGATCTAGCTCAAACCTGCACATAACTTTTATCTTTTACAATACAGAAAAGCACATCTGGCCAACTCCTCAGTATGAAATCTAAACAGCTTAGAATTTATTTATGAATATGCTCAAAGAAGGTCTGACTTCTTGACAGGATACCTAGGAAGATTATGGCACCTTACCTGATAGAATAGTGGCAGATGTCGTACAAGTGTAATTCCTATCAGAGACGAGAAAGTATATAAGACATTTGCCTTTGTTCCCCATAGGAGTTTTGTTACCTGAGCTGCACTGAAAATAGAACCAAACTGGCATGGGCATTCTGCATTTGGCCCACAGGCTGGCTAGGATAAGGCCCAAATCAGAAACCCAGGCTATGTTAGGCAAAGGAAATCTGTATTATATCCGTGTATACATTAAAAATAAATCTAATATAAGATGCTACTTTTCTCATCCAAATGATAGAAAGATAGAGAAGGGGATAGGCAATGCAAGGGAATAAGCATTTGTGTAGAACCCACAACATGTCAAGCATTGTGCTAAGTAATTTTTTACAAATATTTTCTCATTTGATCCTCACAACACCCTGCAAAAGAGGTGTTATTGTTATCCTCCTTTTACAGTTGAGGAAAGTGAGGCAAAGAAAGGTTAAATGACTTGTCAAGAGCCACACAGCAAGTATCTAAGGATAGATTTGAACTACAGTCTTCCTGATCTTGATCCAACATTCTATCCACTGCCCCACCAAGACTAACGATAGGTGATTTATTAAGCATTTACTGTGTGTCAGGTTTTGGGTATTACAGTTCCACAGTAAAGGAATAAAAAGAATTTATAAGGGCCAATTTATATTAAAGGAGGAATTCAATTCTCTCTTCTTCTTCAATTCTCTCAACTCCCCAATTAAAAAATAAAAATTTCTACTTAAAAAAAGTTACTCTAATGTAACACTATTTGAGAGCTGCCAGATGTCACTATTACAGGCCTTTTCAGTTTGCAGAGCACAAGATCCTTTTAAAGCCAATAGTTGCAATTACAGGCTTGTACTTTGCCTACAATGGTGGAGTATAACCATTTCTACTCTCTAGCCCACCTCTGAATTAGGCTTTTCATTTCCAAAGTTAATTACAGTATTGCTTTTCATGTCTACCTCACCAGATGCTGATTTTTGATAGGTATAAAAAAAAACCCCTAATGAAATGAGAACACATATTTGTGGGCTACAAACATCAAACTCAGTGAAATGAGGGTGGGAGGTGAAGCCACTAGCATTCTTGTGATATTTTAGTGACACTGAAAGATCCCAAAGCTTGTACAAGAATTTGCTTAAATAATTTTGGAATGCCACAGCTTTTCTCTAGATAGGAAGACTGGCAACTATCTACTAAAATTCTACTATAGCTTTCAGGATGCTGGCACTAATTTCTTCATAATCAGTAAAATGCAAGCTGTTTGAGGGTAAGTACTGATTTTCACTTGTTTTTCTTTCATTCTTAAAATGTTCTTTTATTCTTTATCCTAGAACAGTTGTGTATGTATGTGTGTATATGTACTTACACACACACACACACACACACACCCCACAGTGGATAGAGCACCAGACCTGAGGAAAAGAAGGCCTGAGTTCAAATCCTGCTTCAGACACTCATCAACTGTATGACCCAGGGCAAGCCACTTAACCTCTGTTTGCCTCAATTTCCTCACATGTAAAATGGGAATACAGCACCTATCTTGTAGAGTTGTTGGGAGGATTAAATGAGGTAATATTTGTAAAATGGTTAACAGAGTGCCTGGAACCTAGTAGGTGTTATATAAATGTTAGCTATTATTGTGATGATTATTAGCATTGATGGCTAAGAGCTATATCAGAGAACATCATATTCCAGTATTTCATTTTACAGGTGAGGAAACTGAGACCCAGGGAGGTTACTTGGCCCAAAGTCACTGAGGTAATAAATGTAATAATCAGAATTTGACCTCAGTTTTTCTGACTCCAGATCCAGTACTCTTTCATTTTCTAGTAGTAGTCTCTTTAATTAATCCATCAATCAATAAGAATTTATTAAGCATCTACTATGTGTCAGGTACTGTGCTGGAGATACAAAAAGAGGCAAAAAATAGTCCTTGCCCTCAAGGACTTTACAATATAGGGGGAGAGACAATATGCAAACAACTATATACAAACAAGTTATATAAAGGCAAAATTGGAAATAATTAAGAGAGGCAAGGCACTAGAATTAAGGGGGACTTGGGAAAGGCTTCCTATAGATGATGGGATTTCAGCTGGGACTTAAAGGAAGCCCAGAAAGTCAGTAGGCAGAGTTGAGGAGGGAAAGCATTCCAGGTGGGAGTCGCCCAGAGAAAATGCCAGGAGCCTGGAGATGAAGTTTCTTTCTTATGGAATAACTAGGAAAGGGTGGCCAAGGAAACAGTGTCATCAGGAGCCAGATTTTAGTAACAGCTAGTAGGTGGAAGGAATGGGAGAGGAAATGATTTAGGAAGAAAGAAAGTTTTTGCCTATTCCATAGAGCATAATGGAATGCCTGGGTAGCATCTGGTTGAAATTATGAGGTAGGAGAGTTGAGGGGAGTCAGAATAAAAAAAAAAGTTGGGGTGGGGAACTGTGTTTGGATAATGACCTTTAGGGGGTATAGAATCACTGGGATGTGAAGGTTGTGGGAATGTTCATCACTGAGTGGAGGGAACTATTCTACTTCCCAAAGTAGGCTAAAGATCATGCTAGAGGCAAGTGCAGTTGTTGTTCATCCTTCATTTTGAAGAGGACCAATTCCATCATAGGATGATGTCTTGATTTGTGTATGAATTGGATTTAAATGAGGCAGAGTTGCACAAAGTCTTCAGTCTCTCTCTTTCCGAGTCGTCAAAGTCCAATGGCAAGGCCACAAGGCAAGGCACAAAGTCAAGATGACTGGCAATGGCCCAGAATCCCAGAATTCAGTGTATGACCTTGGCATCTTTGATGTCTAACCAAACGTTCCACAGAACCTGCTTTAGCCACCTTCATGGCAGTTGGAACAAATTGTTCTCATATGCCCATTCTGCCAGAGGCAGTCAGTCTTCACATGCTTGGGGTAGGCATCCCACTACCTCAGTGATGGGTCTGTCAGTTACCCTGAATCAGGTTTATCATGTCTATTGAGACACTTTGCTGTGATTGCTATGTATGCTATACCTCCTTGGAGCCACAAGTGAGAGCTGGATGAAAGGTGGACAGCAAAGGTGGATGAATAGCCCTGAAAAGGGCTCAGCAAGCCCTCACACCAGAGGTACTACCCTTGCCTATACGTTCTAAGTGGAGTATAAGATGGAGGAGGGGAACATGGTCAGATGATCATATGAGAAGTCCTGCTTCATATCGCCTCTTCTATCCAAAGGGTAGAGATAAGGCAGAAAAGTGTATAGGAGCAGAAGGAAGGCCTGAGGTCAAAAATAACTTCTTTCCTCCTTGTACCAGAGGTTCTCCATGCCTGGGTTGGGGGATATGCCTGGCAGCAGAAAGAAGAAGTTGCCTTGTGCTGGTACAGATGGAAATAGTTCCTCTGGGGCAGGTGGAAGAAGGGCTGCCCTTGCCACCTTCCTTCAAGGGACATACTAAGCCCAGAACAAGATGGAAGTCGTAAGGTGCCTTCTCTTAATAAATTTTTATTGAATTGAATTGAATCCCTTCAGAAAAGATCTCAGAAATGAACATGAACCTTGTACAAATGTTTGCCCCTGTATTCTTCCTGAGAATTTATATTTCTGGAATTGAGCATTGCCTCCTTCGCCCCTTCCACTAATCTCTCATGCTAGTCAATAAACATTTCTTGATAATCAAATAACAGTTTTAAAGTGTATAATATTTTTCAAATCAGTCAATATAGAACCATATGAAAATTAATTGTGTTTGGCTATAGAGATTCAAGATAGTCCAATGATAGGTGAGCAATGTTTTGCGATTACATTAATATGCAGCATAATTTATCAGACTGAATATTGCAGTCAGGATTCATTGACCCATTTCCTAGTTCCACTACTTAACCCTAGGACCTTGAAAAAGTCACTTGATAACATTTCTTTTTACTTTAAACCTTCTAAAATACTTTTCTCATAACTTCATGAATAGTCATAACAAGTATCATTGTCCCTGTTTTACAGATAAGGAAACTGAGACTTGAAGAGATTAAATGACTTAAATAAAGTCACACAAGTTAGTAACTCTCCCAGCCAGTGTTTAAACTTAGGTCTCTCCTGATGCTAAATCCAGGATAGTTTTCATTACACCAACATGCCCTATAACCTTGTGGGGCCTTACTTTCTTCATCTGCAAAATGAAAAAGTTGATCTCAATTATCTCCACTGTCCCTTCTGGCTCTGCTTACCTGCAAAATCATTTCTGAATATGAATACTTTTAAACTTAGCCTTCTATTTCCTTAAGGAAAAGAATATAGAATGTAGAAGTAAGTAGTTGCATTTATGGTATTATTTAAGAAGGACAGAAAAACCCTCTTGGTCTCAAATATTCTCAATACTGGCCAAAAATTCCTACCACTCCACCTTTTAAGGGACTCCTGGAACCATGTGAATTCTAATTGGGTCAAGGCATATTATCTGAAGTGGAAAGGGATTAGCTAATTTATCTGATTATCTCCTTACTACTTCTGACAGCTAGAGGTGGGTAGTGACTAAGGGAATAGGATAGGTAAGCTATTCTGAAGGAATATATGATAGGAATGGTATTTAATACATCCTAAGCTAGGTATGAAACTCTAAGGGACAGCTTGAGAGCATTGGAGACCTGAGAATGGGCCTTCCACCACAGGAACTCAAAGGTGATGAATCAGGGCTATATAACCCTCAAACTTTGGAAGGCTCTGAGCTGTTGCTGCTCCTGCAAGTAATACAGCTTCATCACTAGTCCCTCTGCTCAGAAACAGCCTTATGAATAAGCAGAGTAAGTGCTAGCTTGCGTGCTTTTTTATGAAAGCATTGTCCAAAGACACTGATTCTAAAAAGTTCCCCTCCCACTACTGGTCCTCCGTGATCTGTCAAATGCCTATCATTAGAGACAAGCTACTTTGGGTTAAAACATTACATTTCTTGACTTTTAAAATATGAATGTGCCTGGAAAAGGTAGCATACTATACCATTAATTAGCATAAATTAATTTATTGGTATTAATGGTTTAATATACTTGTACATTTTCTAGTTATTTTACAAAACCTTAAGGGAAAGGATTATACATACTGTAGACAAGTTTTAAAGAGAAGGAAAGATGCGAAGAGTAGAGCATACCTGTTAGGGAAGAGGAAAATAAGGAGGGGGATTTAAATGGAAAGAAAGATGGAGAAAAAGAAGCCAGGATGGTACCACAGACAAACTTCAAAATTTGGTCTGGAGTCAATGAATTCTGCCTCTATGTATGTGCAAGATATTGCTTCAATGATGGTGAACAATATGTGTTGTTAAGTTGTTTCAGTTGTGTCTGACTGACACCATTTGGGGTTTCCTTGGCAAAGATATTGGGGTGCTTTGCCATTTCCTTCTCCAGATCATTTTATAGGTGAGGAAACTAAGACAAATAGGGTTACATGACTTGCTTAGGGTCACAGAGCTAGAAAGTATCTGAGACTGGATTTGAACACTGGTCTTCCTGACTCCAGTACTGGTATTCTATCCACAGTGCCAAACAATCCATGTTTTCTGAAAAAGATACAGAAAGAAAGCTACTTTGATGTTGTGAAGAGGTGTATCCCACCTAGGTGATGCTATCTTACAATAGTTAAGAAAGGTGCCTGACACATCTTAATCTGCCTCCTTTGTGTTAGATAATCATGGCATCACAGGGCAATAGAAAAAGACCTTTTCCTTAAATTTAAATCTCAGCTCTGCCTCTTACTGCAAATATTATATCATTATGTAAATGTTGTAGATGTTCAGTTGTTTATGACTCTTTACGTACCATAGCATGTAAATACTGTCCATGAGGTTTTCTTGGCAAAGATATTGGAGTGATTTTCCATTTTCTTCTCCAGTGGATTATAGCAAATGGAGGTCAAATGACTTGCACCACACGGTTACACAGATAGTAAGTGTCTGAGGCTGGATTTGAACCCAGTTCTTCTTGACTCCAGGCCTAGTGCTCTATTTCTTGTGCTACCAAGCTGCCATGTGTTTTTACTGCATACTCCTATTAATAAATTCTAGTCAGAAATTCCTTAATCCCTTCATTTTAATCCCTTTCATTTTCATGTTAAAGACGGAAAGGCAGGAAAGTAGAACTAAGAATTTCCCTCAGCTCCTCTATATTAAGACAAATAAGATGAATTCTTAACCGAACAATGGAGAATAGCAACTACAAAAGACAAAAGTGATAATTTTGATGACATGAAATTGAAAGGCTTTCATACAAATCAGTACATCAAGGATAAGAAGATATGTTGTTGAATATGAGGGGAGGAAAACAAACCTGTGTATCAGTTTCTCAGAGAAGATTTCAGTATTTTAGGTACATAGACAACAAGCATGTAAAACCCAAAGGCATTCCAGTAATAATGATAAGAAGGACCACTTCTTAAACAAAGAGTTACAAACTTCACAATCATATGAAAGAATGTGCCAAATCACTGATAGAGAGATGAAAATCAAAACAATTGAGGTTTCGCATCAGACCCAATAAATTCCAAATAACAAAAGAGGGTAATAGTTAATGTTGAAAGGGTTACGGGAAGATATCACCCTAATGTCTTATTGGTGGAAGTGTGAATTATCATAACTATTCTGGGAAATGATTTGGAAAATACAGTTGATACAGAGATTCTACTTCAAGCCATACATCTCAAGAAGGTCATTGATAGCAACAAAGGCTCTGAATTCACCAAAATATTTATAGCTTCACTTTTTGTGGTAGCATCAAACTGGAAACAAAGTAGTTGCCCAAGCAATTGTGGAATGGGTAAGGAAATTGTAGTACGTGAATGTAATGGAATATTACTATGCTATAACAATGAACACTAGGAATACGGAGAAACTTGGAGAGACATAAACTGATACAAAATGAAGTAAGCAGGGTCAAATGGAAAGGACACAATCCTCAAAATAATCATACATGAGTGTTAAGGAATTGTAAAGAACAGTTCGTCTTCAGAGATGAGAAATGAGTAGATACTTCCTTCAATTCTTTTTAGAGTTGAGGGGTTCATGGTTGTGTAATTGTGTACTTTACCAGATTTCATTTTCTATGTAATGGTTGTTTTTGCTTGCATTTTTCTCTTCTCTTTCTTTTGAAAACAATCTTTGTTATAATGTATGGCTATCTAGATGAGGGAAGGTGAAGGATAGAAGAAATTTAGACAATACAAAACCAAAATATATCAATAAAATTGTTTTAAAAATAACAACAAATAAGGACCAGTAAGTGAACAAAGCAGAGATAGAACAAAAGAAAGAGTATTTCAGAAAGGTATTTTTTATTACACACAGGAATACTTGAATAATAATAACAAAAAACTCTGAAGAACTGGTGTACCGTTTTCCTAAGATGCAAGGCATGTAACTTTCTGAAAATTTTTTTTAATTGAACGGAAATATTTAAGTGATGTTTGATATGTTCACAATGTCTATGACAAAGTAATGAAATAACATACAAGAAAAAATAAAAACAAATGCCCACTTAAGAGAACAAGCTAAGGTGGTGGTGGAAGCAGCCCCAACCTTTGACAACTGCTCCAATAATAATCTAAGAATGTCAGACTGATTAGTGTCCTTCAAGCACAAGCTGCTAAGATTAGAAGGGAAAGAGTTGAATCTTTTACAGCAAGTTTCCCCGATAAATACCTCATTTCCAAAATACATAAGGAATTGATCTAAATTTATTAGAATAGGAGTCATTCTTCAATAGATTATAAATTAATTATAGACAATAGTTAAATGGTCAAATAATATGAACAATCAGTTTTCAGAGGTTGAATCCAACTTATGATTACTTTATTAAAATGTTCTGTCACTAATAATTACAGAAATATAAATTGAAGAAATTCTGAGGTTCTCCTTCTTACCTATCAGATTGGAAGAAAAATGAAAATGAAAGATGTTGGAGAGGCTATGAGGAAACAGATACATAAATGCACTATTGGTGGAGCTATGAACTGGTCTAGTCATACTGGGAAGCAATTTGGAATTATTCCCCAAAAGGTATTAAACTGTGCATACCCTTTGATCCAGTGATACTGTTACTAGGTCTATACTCAAAGAGATCAAAGAAATAATAAAGTGATCCATGTGTACAAAAATATTTATAGCAGCTCTTTTTCTGTGGTAGCAAAGCATTGGAGTTGGAATGTATGCTCACCAATAGGGGATTGGCTTAATGTGTTAGAAGACATAAATGTGATGGAATACTATTATACCACAAGAAATTATAAAGGGAATGGCTTCAGAAAAAACTTGAGAAAATTTATATGAACTGATTCAGAGTAAAATGAATAGAAGCAGAAGAAAAAGTTATATAACAATAATATTATAAAGACTCACAACTTTGAAAGATTTAAGAACTCTGATCAACAATGATCAACTATAATTCCAGAGAACTCATGAAGCATGCTACCCAACTGCACGTATTGAGCTGATGGACTCAGAGTACGGGCTGAGGGATATTGTATGTATGTCCACACAAACACATATACATATACATATACATATACATATACATATACATATACATATACATATACATATACATATACATATACATATACATATACATATACATATACATATACATATACATATACATATACATATACATATACGTATATGTATATGCATACATATATACATATATAATTTGATCATTGTGCTGATCAGTTTATACATGTATGCGTGCATGTATTATGAACATGGCCAATGTAGGAATTTGTTTTTCTTGATTATACATGTTTATAACTGGTCTTGTTTTACTTGCTTTCTCAATGAAAATGGGAGGGGAGGTTGGGAGGTACAGAAAGCAAACCTGAAAATAAAATGAACTTGAATTTAAAAAAGAAAGATTTTCACAGGCTAGAGCATTGGGCTAAATCTAATTACTGTTGTCCATACTTTATTTTTGAAGAGGACCAGTCATGTCATGGAGTGATATCTTGACTTGTGCATGAATTGGATTTACATGAGACAAAGCTGCACAAAGATATTAGCCTCACTCTGTATTCCTAAGTCATTGAAATCCATTGGTGAGACAAAAATCAGGACAAATGGCGATAGCGTGGGATCCAGTGGATGGCCTTAGTGTCTTCTGTGTCTTACCAAATTCCACAGTTCCTGCTTCAGCTGTGCCAGTTGGAACAAATTGTTCTCATCTGCACATTCTGTCAGTGGAATTCTTCACATGCTTGGGTTAGATATCCTCCTAACCCACAATGGGTTTGGTGTCTACTTTTTACCAACTCTCACCTCTGGCCCCAAGAAGCTATAGCATTCACAATAGCCATACTCCAGTGAAACTGTCTTGGCAGACAGGCTAAAACAGTTTGAGGGTAACTGACAGGGTAAATCTCATAAGATGGAATTCAATAGTGATAAATGTAAAGTCTTGCATTTGGGCATTAAAAAAATCAGCTTCACACAGATAAGCTAGGTGAGGGATATGGGTAGACAGCAATTGTTCTGAAAAATATCTGGAGAAATTTATAGACAGCAATCTCAGAATGAGTTAGTGTTTTTATGTTGCAGCCAAAAAAGCTAATGTAATCATGGGCTGCAGAGATTCCTGGAACAGGAAGGTTACAGACCCAATGTACTCTGTCCTTTTTTTTAGGACATGACCAATTTAGGAATTTGTTTTTGTTGATTATGCTAATTGGTTACTCAGGTTTTGTTCTTTACTTTCCCCCCACGTAGTGAGTGGGAGTGGGGAAGTGATGGAGAAAAAAAATGCTTCATATTTTTTTAAAAAAAATAATAAAGAAATAAATTTACATTACTTTACTATATAATTTAAAGGATTAGGAAGTTATATATAATAGATTTTCAGTTTCATGTGCAATCACCTTTTTTGCTATAGTATGTTATGGAGATATGTGTTTTACTCTATAAATTAAATATAAAATAACCTAACATTGATAAGTGAAAATCATGGCACAAGTGTAGAATAAAATTAGTTTTCTGTTCATGGAGACTGTTCTATGAAACATCTTTCCTCAGTTATGCAAACAAATCACCAAATTATTCATAACCTTTGATCCAGAAATCCTACAACTACACATAGATACAAGAAAGTAGAAGACAGAAAGAAATACTAAAATATGCATAATGGACATTTTTGGAGGCTACAAAAAACCTGGAAACAAATTGGAAGTCGATTGACTAGAGAAGGATAAAACAAATTTTCATAAGTGGGAAAGGAAGGGAAGAGAAGGGAAAGCAAGGTAAGGGAAACACTTTACATCTTTAAATTTAATTCTCACAATGACCTGTGAAGGAGGTGTTATTATTATTCCCATTTTATGGTTGGGAAAGTAAGTCAAACAGAAGTTAAGTGGCATGTCCACAGCCACACAGCTAATAAGTAGTGACTTAGGCCAGATTTGAACTTAGGTCTTCATGACTCCAGGCCTAGCACTCTATCCACTTAGCCACCTAGCTGCCTCTAATTATAATAGCTAATGTTTTACAGAGTTTACTATGTACCAGGCACTATGCTAAATGCTTTATAATTATTAACTCATTTGATCCTCACAACATCTCTGGGAGGTAGGTGCCATTGTTATCCCTCTTTTACAAATGAGGAAGCTGAGGCAAATAGACATTAAATGGCTTGTCTAGAATCATGCAGTTAATAAGTGTCTGAGGTTGGATCTGAAGGCAGGTCTTCCTTCACTAGGCCCAGTGTTGAGCCACCTTGTTGGCTTTGATGTGAATATACTGGTATATTTCCACATACTAATATGTGAATATACTGGTATGTTTATGTTATTGAGTTATTCACAATGTAAGCATGGGAAATTCAGAATACTATGAACTGATCTAGAGAGAATAAAGCAGACCCAAAATGACATTCATAGTGACTACAACAATACAAATGAAAGCAATACTAAAAAGAGGCTAAACTCAAAAGGAGCGTGATGATCAATCTCGGTCACGTAGAAGAGATGATGAATATGTTCCTTTCTTCTCTTTTTGCATATGCTGTCAGATATCTAGTCCTAGTGGGGCACAATCCCCCATTGGGGACTGGGTCCAAAAAGTGCTCTGGGCAACCTGGTACTTAGTTAGGTAGATAGAATGCTGGGCCTGGAGTCAGATAGGGCTGAGTTGAAGGGCAAATCATTTAACCTCTGTCTGCCTCAGTTTCCTCAACTACAAAATGAGAACAATAACAGCACCTATCTTTTATGTAAATATCAAATGACATTACATTTGTAAAATGCTTAGCACAGTGCCTAGCACATTAGTAGGTACTATATAAATCTAGTTATTATTTTTATTATTATTATATTTTTATTACAACTACCATTATTAATTTAATTATGACCCCTTTGGGAAATCCTGTGCATTGGTATGGGTCAGGGGCTAAGTCTTAGATCACCTTTGAGAATCCTTGCATGGAACCATAGATTTAAAGTTGGAAGGAACTCCATCATTTTGGAATTGAAGATAAACCAAAGCCACAAAGGGGAAGTGATTTAGCCAAAGTCACACAGTTAGTAAATGGTAGAGTTGGAATTTGATCCAAGATCCTCTGTCTCCAAATCCAGTGCTTTTTTTTTCACTATACAACACATTCTTTCTTACTTGTTTTGTTAAAAGTAGTGAATTAATGAGAATAGTTGGTGGGGAAGAGGAAGAGATATTAGGAAATAGGTATGATGTAAAAAAAATGTCACTAATAAAACATTTTTCAAAACTCTTTCCTTATATGATGAGATATTGCTGCATAAGCCCTTAACTCTTCCCACACATGCACAGAATCATATTTTGTTACCCAGTGTCTTATATATGTCCTTAATTGATTTTGATCCAGATATTTATTACATGTTTCATTAAATGAAAGATTACATGAACCTAGAAAACTTTAAAATTTGTTCCATTGAGGCTTCAAATAGATGCTTCAAGTTGCAGGCACCCAGAGCTATTTTGTCATGATGTGATCTTGTGACAAGAGCAGTTCTTAAAGTGATTGTCCAACCAAAGCTTGAGATTTGGAAGGACTCTACCTGCTTTTATTCATCTAGTAGGTTAAGAAATACAGACGCCAATTCTGACTGTGAGTTAAAGAGAACAGAAGAGGAGAGCTTAGGCTTAACCTACAGGGGACCTGAGAAACAAAAGACACCCAGAGCCCAATGTGGAGACGAAAAGAAGAAAAGAGAGGAAGTAAGAAGGCTGACAGAAATCAGGCCTAATGACCCTTTTTCAAGTCACTGAAAATGGGGAAGTGGTGCCTCCAAAGGAAAGACTATGGCCAAACAAAGAAGGGATAAAGTGGATCAGCCAAATCACCAAATTTGTCACGAGTTCAAAAACCATCAAATCAGTATCTTCAGTGAAAGAGAAACGTTCTTGCAGCACCATACTCTCTGAAAATGTATTGCTTGATGTCAGGAAGAGAGAAAGATAAGGAACATACACATGAACACAAAGGAATGATGCTTGTGATTTATTTTTATTTTATTTAATAAATCTGTTTTAGTGACATCTTTTGTTTTTACATCACAATCATTT
The DNA here is from genome assembly GCF_003287225.1 of Phascolarctos cinereus. Lineage (NCBI taxonomy): Eukaryota > Metazoa > Chordata > Mammalia > Diprotodontia > Phascolarctidae > Phascolarctos > Phascolarctos cinereus. The sequence goes on along the minus strand of NW_027556098.1, from coordinate 227,349,989 downwards.
CTGAATATACCACCCCGTCAACCAGAAAAGCTTTTGCTTTCAACAAAAACAACAAGTAATTAAAACCACATGGAATAATCACTGTCTAACAATACATACAACATTCCACAGCCATAGTCCACCACATCTCTGCCAAAAAGGAGAGATGTGCTGCTGCTTTTCTTTCGAGACCAAATGTTTAGCTTCATTTTAGTGCTCTTTTCATTTGCATCATTGTATTCATTTTGCATATTATTTTCTATACTCTGTTTTCTTCACTCCATACAAGTTCACAAAAGTTTTCCCATGTTTTAGTGAATTCCTCATAATCATATTTTTACCGTGAAATAGTATTTTGTGCCATTCTTATAGTAGTATTTGTTGAGCCATTTCTCAGTTAATGGGCACCCACTTTGTGGCCAGTTTTTTGTTGGTGTGGTACTTATTCAAAGCAAACCATAGAATCTCCCCACAGAGGATGACCCTCAATATACGAATTTAGGCAATATTATATTCTACATTTTCTCTAACTATAAAGTCTACAAATAATGCAATGGCTCTATTTAGTTATCTAAGAGTTAACAATATAAACAGAGGACCAGGGATACCCTTTATTTCTGGAAAATGCTGAGGAATCAAGTTACAGCTAATGTTGAGTTAGAAAGATACCTCCAGAGGCCAGAAACTGAAGTGAACCTAGGGATCAAAAGTGAAAATATTGAGGTTTCCAGTAAATGTGAATTGTGTGGATTTGCAGATAGCAAGAGTGACCAGGTTTCTTGTGGCATTGATGATTATTAGAAACTGCCAATGCACATCAAGGTATTGAATTAGGAGAAAATGAATCTTCTAGTCACATTAGATTTGTATACCTCTGTTATGGTGTTTTGGAATCTTTTGTTATGAATGAATAAACCACCTCAAGTTATGTGTATGTATCAAAAATGGATAGCAGCTAGATCTTATTAAGCCACCAAAAATGTCTGATTATAGGACTCTAATATCATGTTTTATCATTCCCTGTGCCTTCAAAAAAAAAAACCAAAACCTCTCTTTTCTCTGACCCTAAGCCATTGCATTAGGTCATTCCACATCCCTTAAATAACCTTTCTTCTCTCTTATTCTAAAACCTGTCTCTCTTAAGAGTTTTAGATTTGGAATCAGATGGCTTGTGTTCAAATCCCAACTCTTTGCTTATTATCTACATGACTTTAGCAAGTCACAACTCCTGTGGTACTCAGATTCCCCATCTGTGAAATGAGAGGGTCAGATTAGATTCAGGTCTTTTATTTCTAAGTCTATATTTGATACAATGATCTTTAAAAAAAGCTCAAAACTCTCAAACTAAGAAGACTCCAATTCTAATAGTAATTAGAATTTTGAATCATCAGTGTCAGAAACCACTATTGGGAGGCAACATAATGTAGAAGATAGAGCCCCAAACTGAGAACTGGAAAATTAATATCTGCCTTTGCTGTCTCCTGCCTCAGCTCCTGTCTCTAAGCACACTAAAATGTGAAGGGACAATTATAGACTCCAGAAGCACAAATATACATATCTCAAAAAGATAAAATAAAAGTCTAGACTGAGGCACAGTAGAGCTTTTGGCAAAATTTCTCTGTTCCAGAGAATATGTCCAGGATTAATCATGCTTTCATACACACACACACACACACATATATACACATATATGCATACATGTGTATAATGTGTGTGTGTGTATGTGTGTGTGTGTGTGTGTAATCTTTTTAGGACAACATAAGTTATAAGTCCTCTTTGAAGCTCCATTTCCCTGTATGTGAAATGAGAGGATTGTATTTGATTGCCTTGAAGTGACCTATCTTTGATTTTATGTATCATCAAAGAGAAGATCCTAATGGAGAACAACTCAATATGTGCCTAGTAGAAAGAAAGACTCTCTTTCTCATAGGTAAAGATACAGAAATCTTCCTTTTGAAAGTTTATGATAGTCTAATTCTAGGTTTTCAAGTTGGAAAATCAGGAAGATTTTATGTTGAGGGAAATGTAGAACAGATATCCTGAATTATTTAAAAGGACAGAACTATGGCCACTGGATAAAAGTTTGATAGTGAGAATATTTCAGCTTGGTATAAGGAGAATTTCATAACAAAGTAGTGAGTTTCTATAACTAGGTATGTTCAAGCAGGAGATAGATAATTATTTATTTATCTGTGATCTTATAGAGGGCCAGATAAGATATAATTATATCATTCTGTAGATGCACAGAGGGCATTTGCAATTTGGGGCTTTCTAAAGCCATGTCGGGAAAAAGAGTAGCCTTGAAGAAGAAATAGAACTGCCACTTGGTGTAGACAAAAAGCATGCTAACAAACAATGGAAAAAAGGCAGAAATATTCAATTTTCAAATTTCCTTTTTCCCATACTGTATGGCAGCAAAACTTAGAAAACATCAGTCTTTGAAAAACTAAAAATGAATGTGACAGAGAGGACAACGAAAAGACTCATGATCAGTGGGAGCAGCCTGCATCATATTACCCAAGAGGAACTTTGAAGACAAGTAAGAGTAAATCATATATTTAAAGAAACAATCATCTGATAGGAAAAGAAGATGGGCTGATCGTGTGTCAAGGAGGCAGGATAACAGATGAGCACCTACTTCAAGATATCAGGAGAGGCAAGGAAGGCTTCCAGATATTGGATGGATCCTCTGTGGTGAAATTATGGGAGAACATGGACTAGAATTGCACAGAATAAATAGATAGGGATGGTTTGCAATATCTAAAATCACAAGGAACTTCCAAGTTGATGTGGTTACAGATCCGTTTGAATACTGAGTATTTTTTATGTCAAGTAAAATGATTTTCAGATTGGAAAGGATGAAGCAAAAAAAAAAGGAGGCAGAAAACAAAATAAATAAAAAGATGGTAAGAAAATATCAAGCTGCCATTAAGTAATTCAAGTCACTGTACAAACAAGGAAGGAAGGAGGTAGGGAGAGAGGGAAAAAGGAAGGAAGGAAGGGAGGAAGGAAGGAAAGAAACATGTATGTAATTTATAAACTTATATAAATTTTAAGACAAATTCCTGGAAAAATTCTAGAATGCGCTATTAGATGCATGTCTTAAGAACATCTAGAAAAAGATATAGTGATTACAAAAAGCAATAATGGTTTCATCAATGGTAGGTTATATGAAGAAAATATCAGTTCTCTTTTTGACAGTTAGTATACTAGTAGATCAGAGGAATAACAGAGCACAAGGCACCATGGTGTAAGGAAAAAAACCACTGATCTTGGAATACTGAATTTAGAATCATGGGAAATGAGTCCAAATCCTGGATTTGACATTGAAAACCTATGTGGCTTTGGGGAAATCACTCAATTTCTCTTGGCCTCAATTTACTTATCTGTAAAAAGAGAGTCTGACCTCTAAAATCTCTTGCAGACTTTGTCTATGTTTCCACAAATAATTTGGCAGAGTCTCTCATGTTATCCTTGTGGTCAGAATGAAAAGATCTGGGCTATATGATAGTAGAGTTAGGTAGATTCAGAGTTGTTTGAATGATTAGACCAAATGAATAGGTACAATGTAAACTTGGAGGGATTTACAGCAGAGTGAAGGGGAAGGGAATAAACCTTTATATAGCAACTACTGTGTGCCAGGCATAGTGTTAAGCACCTTACAAATATCTTATTCAATCTTCACAATTAACTTGCAAGGTAGATGCTGTTTTATCCTCATTTTACAGTTGAGGAAATTAAGGCAAATGGAGATTTAAGTGACTTGCCTAGGATCACAATTAGTAAGTGTTAGAGACTGGATTTGAACTCAGGTCTTCCTGACCCCAGGCCCAGTGTTTATCTCCTGAGCCACCTAAATATGCTGGGGATCCAAGGCTCTGTTTTTGGGAAAAGATCTAAATGACACCGTTATCAGATTTGCAGATGACACAAGTTGAGAGGAATAGCTCACATGTTCAATGAAGAAGTCAGGATCCAAAATGATCTTGACAGGCTGGAATGATGAGCTGAATCTAATAAGATGAAATTGAATAGAGATAAATGCAAAGCCTTTCACCCGGGTTAAAAAAATCAATTTTACAAATATACGATTGAGGCTACAGGACTCGACAAAAATTTGTGTAAAAAAAAGATCTTAGGGGTTTATGGGACTGAAAACTCAGTATGAGGTGAGAGTGCCAGACAACACCCATAATAGCTAAATACCCAAGGCTTTATTTTAAAAGGGCATCATGCCTAGAACATGGGCAGTAATAGTCTGACTTTACTCTTTCCTAGTCTTCTAGCAAGCCTGGATAACCACTTGGCAGAGCTGTTATGGGGGAGGGGAGTGGAAGGATTTCTATTCAAGTGTGGGTTAGATTAGATGGCCTCTAAGGTCCCTTCCAATTCTGAAATTCTATGATTCTATGAAATGTAGGTTGGTGGCTCTGACAACAAGGCTACTTCTAGCAACTGTTTTTGTGCACCCAGTGGTCCTCAGACCTAATAAGCTACTATGTAGCACCCTGAAATTATTATTTAGAATAACTCTCAGCATGTCAATATGTTTCTTTTGAACTGTTAGGCCATGTTGTGTTGTGCATTTTTAAATAGTATTAGATATGACTAAATTCTATGAAACAGGCAAGAGATAGTGTAGTGAAGTAGAGAGATGACTTACATAGATTCAGGTGGTGCCTCTGACACCAATTAGCTGCGTGAACATGGATGAGCCAGTTAATGTTCCAGTGCCTCAGGTAATTCCAAGTTATGGAAAGTTGTTGCTTGAGCTTGACAGAGGGAGTCTACACATGCGGAGTTCACTGTAGCCATGAAATCATAAGTCCAGACCACTCTCTCCTGCCTCCTCATCTTCTCTCCCCACCAAATGAAGTGGATCATCTTAAAGTGGTTTGGCCATATGGCTACATATAATCCTGAGCAAATAATTTAATTTATCTGCCCCAGTTTCCTCACCTATAAGATGTGAATAATAATAGCACCATGTCAGAGTTGTTGTGGGGATAAAAGGAGGTATTTCTAAAGTGCTTTGCTAACCGTAAATCATTATATAAATGCTAGCTATTATTATTAGGAGTAGCACAAAATTCTTAATTAGAAGTTGGGGATTTTTCATATTAACAGCTGTTATGGCTCTGTTTTACTATACTCAGAAAGAAAACTGCCTGTTCCTTTAATTTGAAACCCAATGTTTCCATTAGCAAATTTAAAAATTAACTTTAATATAACTAATAACCCTCACAAAAATCTACAAACACTTTCTATAATATATAGCATTTCTAGTGATAAAACTATGTACATTATTTCACATATTCTGATCAAAATACTTTGAAATGAATAGTTATGACTATGACCAATGCATTATGACTACAAATAGTTGTTAGAATAATTTCTGACATAGCATCTCACGTCCTTTATCTAAACATACATATGTACATGTGTTTTTATTTGTTTGTGTGTGTCTGTTTCTCCTATTAGCTTCATCGTGTAACCCTTCACTTAGATAATACTCCTTTGGAAACCCTTATAGCATATACATACATACATACATACATACATACATACATACATACATACATACACACATACATACATATCTCACACATATAATATATACACATACATACACATGTATATGTATATATAGTGTATATACATATGTGTATATGTACACACATATATTTATGTGTGGATATGTATATATACATATGTGTATATATATATATATTATATATATTATATATACCTATATGTGGGGAGAGAGAGAGAGTCAAGTAAAACAAAATCTTACATTAGCCATCTCCAAAATTATTTGTCTTATTCTTAATATTGAGATCATCACCTCTCTGTTAGGAGTTGGAGAGCATTGTTCATCATTGGTCCTCTGAAACCATAGCATCCTCTCTGTGAAAAACATTTCCCCCTTTGACTTGATGAAGTCAGGGCACTTTTCATTAAAATCAGTTAATATCTCCCACTGATAACTTGACATTCATGAGTAAGATGAAATGATAATGGGAAGGAACAATAACAATACTATATACTAACTGTTGGGTGGGTCATTTGAAATGTAAATTGAATTTAATATCTTTGAGAGCAGGGCCAGCAGTTTTTTTGTTTTGTTTTTATATCCTCAATACCTAGCCATTCCTAAATTAGATGTTTAACAAATATTCATAGGATTGAAGTGAACCTTTACTTTCTTTAGGGTCTTATAACTTGTCCAACTTGTTTGTGGTGAGTAAAACTAATTTGAGAATAGAGACTTGAACTGAACCAGACCCATGATTTCAAGTGAATAAGGAATTACTGGGTGAAGGTTGGCAATTTCTCTGCATATTATAGTTTTAGAGAGTTGCCTAGAGCATTGAGAAGTTATGCCTTGCTCATGATGATACAGCTAGTGTCTATCAGAGATGAGACTTGGACACAGGTCTTCTTGCCTTTGAGTCCAGCTCTCTATCCACTGTTACTTTGTTGTCTTATATAATTAAAAAAAAAACCCTGACATATTTTAATTAAGCAAATGACTTAAGTGATGATTTACATTTATTTACCAGTCAAAACGCTGTCTTGCTTAATATTCTTTTGAGTAATGAGTCAATTAATGATATCCCCCAATTTCAGTATGCATCCCTCCTATCACTGAGTATACAGGCACTTTCAAAACTCAGGTGTCATCTTTATAAAGGTTGTTAGTCATGCTGAATTATGACAAACTGAATGATTATTTGCAAAGGGGATAAATGATTACTTCGGACTTGACTGAGATCTACAAATACATTTCTCTCTCTCTCTCTCTCTGGGTGTAGTCACTGATCTGGCATTTATTTTCAAAAACACAGAAGATAAGATGTACCAAAGCCTATAAACTGATTTTACAAAGCCACTGAAACCTTAATGATATATGTACAAAAAGACATTGCATATGTGGTAGGTTACAGAATTCTGACACCTACAAGCATCTGACTTAGTAGACTTATTTTTGATAAGTGGTACTTAAAAGTGTTGGTATGGAACATAAGTAGATAATGCAAATATGTTACCGACCTCTACCAGTACTTGCAATTATGCAAATTTCAAAACCTTCATCTTTTATAATTAGATGTAGCAGGCTTATAGTAAAGATCTCCCCTGGTTGGCCAGAATTCTATTCTACTATTTAGCTCCTTCCCTCCCCCTCCTTTCAATAATGTACTTCAAATCAACCAAAATATGTATTCTGCAAAAGAATGAATGGGTGCTTATGATTAAAAGAGATGACATGACATTTTGAGTAATTGCTAGCAATGAATTCCTTGTTTGTCATATATGAAATATGTTTTTTTTATGGAGGGAATTGCTGGCTAGGTTCCTTTAACTGACAATAATTAAGCTTATTGTTGAATTGGTCATAGGGGTATGAAATTTTAATTAATATACTGTAACTCACCAGAAATGAAAGTTTCATTGACTTGGAGGCTGAAGGGAAAGATACTGCCTATACTAAAGTTTATATAGAATCTAACAACCATCCTTATTAAGGAGATGATTTCCCCCATGGACTAATTATTGTTGGACACTTAAAGAGGCTCATTGACCATAGTAATGAAGGTATAGAATGTGTTTGAGTTATCAGCATACTTCATTACTATGAGTAACTGACTTCCCAAAGAAAGACACTGCCCATGCTGAACTAAACACATCAGTCCATTTGGCTTTGTTATTAGCAATCCAGGCTCCTGAGGAATGATTGAGACTTTATTAACAAAGGGCTATTATGATTTGAATATGTAAACTTGGGATGGCTACCTACCTGTGTCATAGATAGGCCTGGTATCTGTGTACATATGTATCATTTCAGAGAATTCCTCAATGAGAGGAAAGGGGAATGGACAAAAGGGTAATCCAAATATGTTTGTTCCTAACACAGTAAAATTGTGATTTTTTTTATTAATAGAGAAAGTCTTCAATTTAAAGTGTTCTTGGATATGTAAGGATCTAGAAAATATGTTCCATAGCTTTAGAAATACAACTGGTAGTGTATTAGCTCCAATTCTCTTCCCTGAGCTGGAGGTGTAATTGCTTTGGGATGTGTGTGTGTGTGTGTGTGTGTGTGTGTTGTGTGTATATGTATGTATGTATGTGTGTGTGTGTGTGTGAAGTGACACAGCTTGATTGCCTGTCAGAAATAGGGATCAACTATTTTCCACCCCCATACTCCAAAATGATATAATTTAAAATCCAAATCTAACTTAATGACATGTATATCTTAGCTTAATTCATTCTCAACATAAATGTGTAGGCATGTATATTATGTATTTGTGTATATATGTGTATGTATATACATACATACATATATATTACATATATGCATTTTTTTTAAAGATAGGTGGGTATGGATACAACTTGCAATGCCCAAAGCAAGTTAGGGACAGAGCATAATTAGAGATACAACTTCCTTTCCCCCACTCAAACTCTGGTCATGCTCCTCCTCCAACTACCACTGCTCTTAAGATAACAGGCTTTCTTTAGTTCTGTTCTTAATTCAGCACAGAGCCCATCTGTTCCCAATACAGCTTCCCATGACCCTTGGCTGTTGACCACATTTTGGCAGAAAACAGTATGCAATAGTAGCAAGAGAGTGAACACAGAAACTACAAATAACATGTTGGATAGACAGCAAGGAGATATTTAAAATATTTAAAAATATTTTTTATTTCATAGGAGCTATTCATTTGGCTTAGAATGTTGACAGATGTGTCCATATTTCCCTCTGAGTTAGAGTTTGGCATCAGGAAAATTCATCTTTAAAAACAAACCTAAGCCGAGTTAAAGTAGGAGAGATACATTATGAACACAAGATGGCACTAGGAGTCAGTCTCTTAGGAATAGCAGTTTGCTTTTCATCATTTTCATCCTCCTTTCAATAAAAGTACATGGATTGCCACCTCTCTATTCATTTTCTTAATGTTTTGGCAAATGTAGTCAAAATTTGGCAAGCACATTTTAATTCATTTAATTGCAATGGAAGCCTTGCTGATGTTATTTTCATTTAACAGAGTATTGAAAAATATACATTTGTTAGGTATGTGTCATCATCACCATCCAAAGGCATTCACTAAGTATTTGGTTGTGCTATATGTGGCACTGGAAAGAATAGTTAACTAGTTCATTACCAAATCTTTAAGATTCCTCTGCATTCTCTCTCAGGCTGTTTTCTCTCCCCATTTTCACAGGCACCACCTAGTCCATGCCTTTTATTACCTCATGTCTGATTTTCCTGCAGTCCAGTCACCTCATTGTTTTGTTCAAGCCAACACACAGCTGCAATAATCATCTTTCTCAAAGATTTGATTAAAGAGATTCCTATTGTTTGTCAAATGGCACCTAAATTCCAAGACCTAGCAGTCAGTAATCATGCGCATACACCTATGTACACACTTGTTTATCTAATGTTAACTTTTGTCACTCATTAAAAAAAAATATTAAATGCCCGTGATTGCAATATATTGTGCGTGGTGGTGGTAAAAGCAATGATCGCAGAATCATAGAATATCAGAGTGGGAAGGGACTTCAGAGGTCATCTAGTCCAACTTAAACCAGAAAAAGAAATGACATGATTCTTGCTCTCAAGTTAAAACTCCAGTAGATATGAGAAAGCATCAGCACAGATAGCTAGAATATAAATTAGAATAATTTTGGTGCTTAAAGGGAGCATAATGGGCTATGAGATCAGTTGAGGGAGAGATCATTTCCATTTGGAAGGAGCAGGAAATTCTTTAGGGAGAAGACATTTGAGCTAGGTCAAAATCCCATTTATACATGCAAAATACATTTACTTAGTGATTCCTCATGTAAAACACTATACCTTTTCACATGTTATTTCCCCACCTAAAATTCTTCTCCTTCTCTCTCTTTACCAATAACTCCTCAACATTTTCTTTAAGATTCAGCTGAAAGCCATGTTGGAATAAATGTAATGCTATCCTATTCTGACCACTGCCTTATCATACGCTTCCTCAGTATTCAGGTATCTACATTCTCCTTTATTCATTTATGTTCTTTAATTATTTCATGTATATATGCCTTGTCTTCCCAGCTCTCAAATAGTCAATTGCCATACTAAGTTCTAGATGCTGCATTAGAGTGCTGAGGTTAAATATTCAAAAATGCAATTGTTTCTGTCCTCAAGGAGATTATAGTACATAGAGCTTAATACTCTAATATCTCTGTTTTCTTCTCTACATTCTCCTAAAGATTGCAGTGCTGTATTCCACTTTCTCAGCTGTTGCTCTATAAATGTTTATGGCATGAAGAATGAACATAGTTGTTCTCTGAGCTGGCCACTAGAACCAAACAACTGTTGATACAGACATACACAGTAAAGGATGTGTGGGAAACTAAGTAAAAATGTTGAGCAAATGCTACTGGATTTACATAGAGAGAGAAAGCACCTCAATATTGTGTGGATGTCAGACGTAAGAGCATTTTAAAAGATAGCGAACAAGGATAAGTCTCTACATGTAACATTTCTTAAGAGTCCAAATAGTGAATAGTACTCTATAGAACATAGTGTTAAACAATGACATCGCCCAGTGGGCTTCCTAATTACATTTCAGGTATTCAAACAATGAAAGTAGAAGCTAAATATAAAACTTCAAGCTTTAAAGTTGAAATTTCCACGACAAAAACCTAAGCAGGGTTTTCGAAATATAATGCAAGATGATAAAAAGTATAATTAGACTGGTGGCACTGCAGTCTCTCAGGAGCAAAGGATGTGCCCTGATACCCAAACTGTGGGACCTGAGCTGGCACAAATGGGAACTCTGTTGAGTCTAGACATGAATATAATATTTTGTGTTGACACATGGCAACACAGTTTAAGCTGAGAACAGGGAGGGCACTGTGTCAAGACAGAGGAATTGTACTGAAAGCCCTATTGAATAGTACAGAAGAGCAAGCAAAGACACCATTACCATCTCCATACCATTTTGCAAATGCTTTTCTCTTTCAATTTCTATTCCCCATGCAGGAAACATGACTTTATTTTCCAACTGCTGTGTGGAATGATTTTCTTTTTTTTTTTCTACCTAATTCTAGTTTTAGCCCCCTTTCCTCATTTGTTATTTGTTTTTATTTAAATCTTTCATCATATGCTCAGTACAAATTTATCAATTCTTTTAAATTTGGAAACTGGGTGGGCACTTGATACTTGTCTTTGTATTTGGGTGTGTGATAAGGCAGATTTTTATCTTTCTAAATTAATGTCTGGTTCTACATCATTTAGAATGGAGAAACTAAATAATATAAAGAGTAACTTCCTATACATTTAATTCACTAATAATTCATATTATCTTAGATTTGGAGCAGATTTCAAAAGGTTTAGAGGAAATATAGGTCAGATCCCACATAGAAAAATGCTTCTAGAGAAGTCACCTTACAAAGGGTAGAAAAAACTCAGGAAGGAAATTCTAGAGACACAAAAGGAAATAAGTCCAGTGAGGAGGGGAAAAAATGATATTTGTTTGAAGAGACTGATGTGGATACACAGGGGACCCAACAATAAATTTGTATTTTCAGATGAATTATTCAGAGAATATAGATGTAAGGCCAACTGTTACAAGTGTGATATCATCCTGTAAAATAGTGACAGGGGTGCTAAACTCAGAATTAGCTGAGGGTGATGAAGAAAGGTAAGGACAACAAAAATAATATTTTTATTTGTTTAGATATGTTTTCAGACAAAAGAATGATCAAAGAAGAGTTGGGAGTTTTGCTAGGGGTAAATGGAATGGTGATAACTGGCAAGAGAGAAGACAGAGCCTTCTTATGCCTTTTCTCTGCAAATGATTAAGGCCTTGACCCTAGAAATGACAGAAGAAAAATCACAGAAAAAAGAATTGATTCCAAATATAAGCAAAAAGATAGTATGATAGGATCAGTTTAAGTCACCTGGCCCACATGAACTATACTCTCAGATCCTGAAATAATGGGCTGAAGCAATTGCAGGTCTACTGTCGGTGATACTTGGAAGATCATGCCAAATGGGTGTAGGGACCAGAAGATTAGGAAAGGGCAAGCAGTGTCCCAAATTCATGCAAAAAGGAGGACAATAGACTCTGCAAGCTATAGGCAAATGAGTTTCACCTCAATTCCTATTAAAACTATTTTTAGAAGAGATAATTAAGGAGGCATTTGAAAAATATCCACACAGGTTATTACAAAGAACCACTATGGCTCCCTCAATAACATGTAAAACCAGACTAAATGGAATTCCTTTTTTATAGAATTACTAATTAATAGATGAGGGTAACATTATGGCCATAGGTTACCAATATTTTAGCAAATCTTTATTCCATAATATTCTTGTGCAATATAGATTAAAAGATTAGAGAAAGACACAGAACTGGTAGGATAGCTGGACTCAGAGTAGCTGCTAATGGTTAAATGTCAATATGTTCAGAAGGTAGGCAGTAGAAGACTTCAGGCATTTGTACTTAGCTCTAAGCTGATAAACATTTTTATTAATGACTTGGATAAAAGCGTAGCTGGCCTATTTATTCAATTTTCAGATGACAAAAAAAACTTGCAGGGACACAGCATACTTACGAGATGACTAAAAAGATTAAAAAACTAGAATATCAGGCTGAATCTAGTAAGACTAAATCCAATGGGGATAGATATGTCTTGTACTTGGGGATAAAAAAATATCAACTTCCCATATATCAAGTAGAGGAGGCAAGAAGAGACAGTAATTGCTCTGGAAAAATATCTGGAGATTTTATTGGATGGAGTCTGAGTCACATATGATGTAGCAGCCCCAAAAGCTAATGTTATCTTGGGTTGTATTGGGGGGGACAGTGATTCCAGGAATAAGTATGTGATAGACTCCCCTATCTCTGTCCTTCCCAGACCTCATCTAAAGTTTAATTGTATTACATTCTAGACATCACAGTTGAAAAAAGACATTGATAATCTGGAGAGTATCACTAGAAAATCAGTGAAGGTCCTTTAATATATGTCCTATAAGGCTAGCTTAAAAGAACTGGGAATGTTTAGCCCACAGAAGAGTCCTCTCATGATGGACATGATATCTCTCTTCAAGTATTTGAAGGGTTATGAAGTACAGAAAGGACTATACATTGTAAAAAGGCAAATTTAGGTTTGATTTCAGCAAACGTTTCATAAAAATTACATCTGTCCAAAAGTGGAATGGATTGTCTCAAGAGATTAGCTATTCCCCGCTCTTTAGAAATCTTTTCCAATTCTCTAATTCTGTAATACAATTGGAAAAATGTTAGTGATCTAACACAACTCTTTAATTTTATAGATGAGGAATCAAGGTCACAGTATCTTGCCCAAGGTCACATGACTATTAAGTTTCAGAATCAGAATTCAAGTGAATCTGACTCTAGATCCAGTACTTATGGATTTCCAATGGCTCATTGAACCAACTTTTAGAATTATTAAATAAAATATGCCTTTGATACATCTTTTTTCTTTTCCTTGGCATATTTTATTTTAAAAAAAATGATTTATATTCATCTTAGCTCATACCAAGTAGTAAGGCAATTCTGGGCAAGGCACAGAAGCTCTCAATGCTCTAGGTGACTCTCTACTCCTAGCTAGAATTTATATAGCATCTAGTATATTAAAAGCATTGCACTAGTGATTTACAAATATTTTATTTGATCTCCACAGCTCTGAAATACACCCATCTCCTGTTTGCCTCTATGATACCTTGATCACAAATTTAAATATCTTAAATTTATAAAATCTATAGAACATCTATCTTAAATTTCTTCTTAAATGCATAAAACTGGGCTTTGCCAGAAAGCCCTAAATTAATTCAAATTAAGAAGATAATTTCAAAAATTAATTGTATCCTTTTAAACATGCCACCTGAAATTACTCCTGAGGAGACATGATGTTTCAGCAAATACTAATTCAGAGGCTTTTTTCAAACAGTAGAAAAATGGTAGACATGATTGAGCCCAAGGAAGAACAAAACCAAAACAAAACAAATAGATGGGTATTGGTTCTATGAAAACAGTTTAACACACCCATGTTAAAGTAGTTTAAGCATATGGACAATTGAATAGTGTTTCTTTTCTTGGTGCAACAAAAGCTTTTGAAATTTTCTTTCTTTTTCTTTCTTTCTTTCTTTCTTTCTTTCTTTCTTTCTTTCTTTCTTTCTTTCTTCTTCCTTCTTCCTTCCTTCCTTCCTTCCTTCTTCTCTTTCCTTCCTTCTTTCTTTCTTTCCTTCTTTCTTTCTTTCTTTCTTTCTTTCTTTCTTTCTTTCTTTCTTTCTTTCTTTCTTTCTTTCTTTCTTTCTTTCTTTCTTTCTTTCTTTCTTTCTTTCTTTCTTTCTTTCTTTCTTTCCTATGTAAGTCACTGTTGGTCTGTTTGAGCAAATATCCAGTCTGCACAATGTGTGCTTCAGAAACTTTGATAAGCTCACCTTTGCTTTACTCTATGACTTTCTATTTTAATCTATTGTGTAGTTGTTAACCTGTTTCTTCATAATTCCCTAAAATTAAAAAAAAACAAACAAAAAATTAGTGCTATTGTTCCTAATATATTATTTGTTCAAAGTCTTTTCTGGATTCCACAAATACAGAAAGTGGTTCTGTTGTCTCATTATCTGCTTTGCAAACTCTTCTGCCAAATAATCAGGAACACCAGTGGCATTCCACTCTGACATGTTTAGGTTAAAGTTGTTTGGAATGGTTTATAACGAAATCTCTAAATGTTAAATCTCTTGTCTTCAGTTATATTTGTAAATGGGTCATTATAGTGACAGGAACATCCAATAAATGTAATGAATGAATAAATGATAGCCAATTTTCTCTTTCTTTTTCAAGCCCTTTAAAATGTTTACTTGGTCTATTATTTCTTAGGTGATAAGTAAAGGGCTTGTCTTTCATTATTCTCTGTTACTGAGTAAATATCCAGACTCCTAGAATAAGAGGCTTGTATCATAATATAACAAACTGTGCTCTTCATCTGAATTAAATCAATCCTCTGAGAGTACTGGGATACTTTAATAACCTAAGCTATATGAAGAATCAAAGGCCAAGTAGTGTGAAAAAACCTTACTGCAACAAACTTGCTCCTTCTGCTATTAGATAAGGCTGTTCTTCGATCCAGCCTATTCATAGTTAAGCATTTACATGAAAAAAAAAATTGCTTGTCACCAGAGACTTACAAATATGAAGAATGACAACTGACCACTCTACAACTACACTTGCAGGTTTCTCAGCCTCTTCTTCTCAAATTATGTTAATGATTGGGCAAAGTAAGAAGAAACTCTTTGGGGAAGGACCTTTCAATACTTGCAATGATATATTTTCATACCTTCTCACCTTTTTGTTCTGACTGTTTTGGGAATCATGAAGCTTCCAGGAGACAGTTCTGAAGGTTAGTGCCAGTATTACCTTAGGTTTTTCTAGTAGGGTCGTTGGTTTTGCTAGTAGCTCTAACGGCCTTTGCTCATAGAGTACCTTCTTATTGGACTGTGAGCTCCTTGAGAGCAAGGACTTTTGGTTTTTTTTTCTGTTTTTTTTCTTTTGTGTTTTAATCTCCTATCCCTACCATGGTGCCTGAAACAAAGTAAGTGCTTGATTAATGATGTTGACTGATTGTCTGACTTCTTCTAACTCCATAGTGGGACACCAGCTCAGGGATTCCTATTGCCCTGGATACTTCTCCCAGAAATAGGTAGTACATTTGAAAAATGACACTTAACTGCATAATCCTTCTCACCATCAAATATTTGTATAATGACAGACACTATAATGGTTACTAAAATTCTAAACCTTTTTCCTCCCCTTTTTCCTTCTTTAGAACTGTAATTATTTGTCATCCCTGTGTGACTTGTGGTCAATGCCCATAGGAATAGGATAAATAGAATAAAGTAATACAGCAGATGTTCAGAAGTTGAATACATTAACAAATTTGATTATCTAATAAAATGCAACTTCTTCTTAAGTGTCATAAATTGAGAAACAAATATATTTTACTCTTCTGAATTTGAAGCAATTTGAGGACTAGTTTCATGTAAAAAGTGAAGCATAGAGTTGGGCTAGATGACCTCTAAGGTCCCTTCTAGCTCCACATTTATGATCCTATAACTACTATTATTTAAATGAATAGAAGAACTAGATCTAAAGAGAACCCAAAAGAGTACTGGCCTGAAAAAGGGGATACTGAGCCTAAATTCTGTCTGCACTAACTCCAAATGTACAACACTGAACAGGTCATTCAAGCTCTCTCAACTTTCATTATTTCACCAGCAAAATTGAAAAAGAGGTTGGTTTGATCATCTGTATGGTCCCCTCTAGCTTTAACATTCTACTATAGTTTTCTCCTGATAGTGACCAACTGATGCCATATGCAATTTTGTAATAATGTCCATGTGTTGAGGTTGTTAATATAAGGAATATGGTGTCATGTCATATGTAATGTAACATGTAATTGGGACCATTTTTTTTTTCTTTCAGGTATAAAAAATATCTATTGCCACTCATTTCCAAGGAATTCATTTTACCCAGAAAACAAAGACAAAACAAATATTGGAATGGAAAAGAGGTTGTCAAATAATAAAGAATTGCTTAACACAGTGTGGATGCTCAGTACTTATTCAACAATGACATTTACTAAATTAGAATAATATGATAAATCTCATCATCATAATGAGGGTCAGAAGGATAAGAAACAAACCTGTGATTTTATCAATAGGGAAATCTAAGATGAGGAAGTTGCCTTTCCCAAAGCATATTGGCATCTTTTCTGAAACTTATAGTCTTAGTTGTCTAGAACACTGAGGGATTAAATGACTTACCCTGATCACATATCATGAATGTGACAAAATTATAGTCAGAGTTTTCTGAAATACTGAGAGGATACATTACGTGACTAGAGTCACACATCTGGTATGTAGTGGAGGCAGGTTATTTTATTTTTTTTATATTTTCTATTTCTTACATGACCATAGCTATCTCAAGTATTCTTCCTCTTATTTCTTCCAAAGACCCATCCCATATGACAAATAGCATTTTTAGAGAGAGAAAAAAATAACTGATTGATGCATTGAATAATTCTGAAAACATGTAATGTGTAACAACCATGGATGGACCTCCGACATGAATAGGGCTAGAGGTATCTTCTCCTATCTCTTAATTCAAGTTTGGATTAATCTTTATAATTTGTTACATGTACTTCTGATTTTTTTGGTGTTTTTTTCACCCCATTTACATTGTTTTAGTTACTGTGTATATTATTTTCTTGGCTTTGTATTCGTCACATACATCATTTCTAATAGCACAGTAATATTCCATTACGTGCATGTACTACAATTTGTTTAGACATTCCCCACTTGATAGATATCTACTTTGTTTTAACTTTTTAGCTATCATGAAAAGTGCTACTATAAACATTTTGGAGTATATGGAGATTTTTTTTTGATTGATAGCTTCCTTAATATTAGCCTAATACTGGAGTTTATGATTCAAAAGGTATGGATATCTTAGTCATTTTATTTGCATAATTCCAACTTGTGTTCCAAAATGGTTGTACCATTTCACAGCTCTACCAACAATGTATTAATAGGCCTGTAGGTAGAATTTAAACCAAGATCTTGGCATCAAGGCCAGCTTCTATCTGCTATGCTATACTGTCTTTTTTATATGCTATTTTATTTTTTTTTTTGCCAATTACATGTTAAAACAATTTTAAACAATTTTTAAAAGTTTTGATTTCTAAATTGTATCCCTCCCTCCCTTTCCGCTCCCTGAGACAATAAGCAATCTGACATAGTTTATACATATGCAATCAGGTAAAACATTTCCATGACTTTACCACAAGGGTCTATCACAGGTGGGCACAAATAGACCACATGAACAATTGGAGTGGAAATGTCTCTAAATATGTTTCTTTCGAGCTACTGCAATTCTGCTTTGCTTATAGAGCAAAACACCTTCTTTGATGCAGGCACATCATGCTAGGCAGTCCTGTGCCAAGTGTCTCACATGTCTCACTCTTGATTCCAAAGTTCTTCAGAGAGATTTTGGGAGTATCCTTGTGTCTCTTCTTCTAACCTCCATGTGAGTGTTTGCCTTGTGTGAGTTATCTGTAAAATAGTCTTTAGGCAAACATATAAAGGTTGTTGTTGTTTGTCCTTCTTTCTCAAAGAGGAATATAAGATCAGGGAGGTAATGTCATAACATTTAAGTGAATTGGATTTAAGGGAGGGACGGTTGTGCAAAATCACTAGCCTCACTTTCTCCTCTAGAGCCATCTGGTTCCAGTGGCAAGATATAGATCAGGATGACTGGAGATGGTCCTAGATGCAATGGGAGACCTTGGCCTTTTTAAACTAAAATCTTCCCCAGGTCTCAGTTTGTCTAAGGCAACATTCATTCAGTAACTAGGGCTAGGTAAGAAATGAGGCAAAAAGATGGCCCATTTTATCTAGTTAAAAAAATACACACATTTGACATTTGAATAACATGGCCAGCCCATTGGAATTGCACTCTCTACAGTAGAGTTTGAATTCTTGGCAGTTCAGCTCAAGAAAGGACCTCAGTGTTCAGCATCTTGCCAGGTGATCTGCAGAATCTTCCTAAGACAATTTAAATGAAAGTGATTCAGTTTCCTAGAAAGGTGCTGACATACTTTCCTGGTTTCACAAGCATACAGCAATGAGGTCAGCACGGTGGCCCTATAGACTTTCAGTTTAGTAGGTAGTCTAATACCTCTTCTCTCCCAGACTTTACTTTGGAGCCTCCCAAACACTGAACAATGTGTATGTCAACCTCAACATATAGATATAGATACAGATATAGATATAGATATAGATATAGATATAGATATAGATATAGATATAGATATAGATATAGATATAGATATAGATATAGATATAGATATAGATATAGATATAGGTATAGGTATAGGTATAGATATAGATATAGGTATAGATATAGATATAGATGTATATGTATATATGTGTGTGTGTGTGTATATACATACACACGTATATACATACATATATACATATATACATATATGAATATGTACCTCACCGAAAAGTATACTGTCAAGGTAAACTTATCCACAGCATTCAACATTTCTCCATTTGCTATAACCAATGTTTCCACATATGGATGGTGCAGTTCTGGCTGGTGGAGAAGGTGTTTTCTTGGTGTTAATTGTTAGGTCAAAATGAGCACAAGCAGCCAAGAATTAATCCATATTTGTTCCATCTCAGCCTCAGAAACTGCATTAAGAGCACAATCATCTATGAACAAAAAGTTGTACACCAATTATCCCTTCACTTTTGTCTTGGCTTGTAGCCTTTTCAAATTAAATAATTTTTTCATCCTCATTGAAGACATCTGTCAAAACAACATGCTAAAAAGCATATGAGCAAGCACACAGCCCTGCTTCACTCCATTTGTGAATGGGGAAATGTGAGAGCATAATCCATTATTCAGAACCCATGCAAGCCTGCCATCATGCAAATGGAATACAATACTTATGAACTTCTCTCAGCAACTGAATTTTGCCATGATCTTCCACAAGCCCTCACAACTGACAGTATCAAAGGCTTGATCAGATTGATGAAACTTGTATACTGACCCCTGTTCCACTCCTGGTATTTCTCTTGGAGTTGTCGGGCAGTAAACACCTTATCAACTATTTCTCTGTTCTTTCTAAAGCCTCACTGGCTTTTAGGTAGATTATTATCTTCCAGGTGAAGGATTGATAAGGATTCTGCCAACAATCTTGCCAGCAATGACCAAGAAAGAGGACCCTTCCCCAACCCCACTGATTGTCATAGGACAATGTATTTCCTTTTCCTTTATAGAGATGGACAATAAGGACATCTTTGAAGTCCTGGGGAGTAACCATAGAACCATAGAACCTAGAAGATTTCATTCAACTTTTGTAAGAGCAGTAGACTCCCTGCCTTATATATCTCAGCTGAAACAGAATCAGCACCAGGCACTTTGCCACACAAGAGAACCCTAATGGCATTCAAAACCTCTTCTTCCATTGGAAGTTTGGCTAGAGAGGGACTGACTTCAACAAACTGAAAACCTGAGGTGTATAGTCAATGGCTTTAGCATCAATTGATGACAGTCTATTGAGAACACTATCAAAGTATTCAGTCCATCTCTAGGATCATGTCCTTATCACTAATCAATGTGGCTCCATTGCAATTAAGTAGATCTTTGGCCTATAAACCGCCTTCAGGGCATCACTGAAGCTCTTTGAATTGTTACTATCAGCATAAAATTAAATTTTGTCTGTGTCCTTACTGAGCCAAAAGTCTTACATCTCTCTAAACTTTGTTCACACTTTCCTTTTGATGGAGATAAATGATGCTTCTTATAGAAAAACAAACTATCCTGCTAGTAAACCCTTCAGAGTTCTTTTTCTTTTAGCAGCTTCTGAATTTCTCGATCATTTTCAGCAAACCAACCCTGATGGCTGTAAGTATTCTGGCCCACAGAGCTTTACACCAAATCTCTGAAAGCTGCCTACTCCTTTTCTGTTCCACTGTTGTCAACTATATGTTGACTCAGCTTTCCCTCAAAGTAATAAACTGTGCATCCTCAGAGAAGTGCTCTAGTCTGTTAACATTAAATCTTCTTGTATTCATCTTGCCTTGGAGTTGCCTCTTTCATTAAATGCAAATGTTTAGCTTAGAGATGATAAGTCTCTGATTGGTCTAGCACTCTGTACCACACATTACCTTCATTACTCTCACATCTTGTCTGTCTCTTCTCCTTACAATGACAAAATCTAGTAAATTTAAACGTTTGCTACAAGGGTACATCTACAAAGTTTTATTGCATTTAGCTAAATGGAAAAGGTGTTGGTGATGAGGTCATGAGATATACAAGTCTTCAGTAGTAAATGATTGTTGCTATTGCTGTATCAGACTCCATACTTCCCAAGGACTCCCCGACATGTATGATACTCTGTGTCTACTCTGGCATTAAAGTCACCCAGAATTACAAGCTTGTCCTCTTTTGCTACGTTGATGATAAAGGTCTCTTGGTCTTCATTTTTTTTTTTTTACTTCATTGAGGTTCATCATAGTGGGAACGCATGCACTGATATTAATAACATGGTGCTTTACTGTAAGTGGCAATCACATTGCTGTGAACCTATTTGCTTTTTTGGGAGGTATACAATCTTGTTGACTAGATTAGTTTTGCTTGCAAAACCTATGTCAGCTTTATGGTGTTCCCCATCACTGTGACCACTCCAGGAAAAAAAAATGTGTATCCAGCTCCAACTTTGCTAAGCTGGCCTTCATTTGCCAGCCTTGTTCCACTCAGGGCTGCTATATGGAATGCTGTAATATCTATTTAGTTCTCTCACAATAAGAGCTGTTCATCTTTCAGGTCTATTGGATTTCTTGTTGCCCACAAGCGTGCACATAATCCATGCACCAATGGTTACTGGAATCATCTTCACAAAGGTTTTTGTATATTTGTGTGTACGTGTATGTTTTGACTACAAGGTAGGATTCCCATCTGCCATAGTAAGCAGGCCAGGGTTAGGTTTGGTGAAGCAGACTATTGTAGAACACATTTTCTAACTCATCTTTCATATCAGGAGAAGAGCGATGTGGTCTTTTAAAAAAGCTGCTCAGATACCCAGGTGACTCCCAAATCACACTGCTGCTTCAGTCCAGTGAGAAGACAACCCTATGGTCTGAGACACCTGTGTGCAGTGTTGTGACTACAGCTTCCAGTGTATCCACACATGCTGCTTCATTGCTTGCCTATCACCACAGGACTATGAGATAGGTAAAATGGTGAAATGGTATAGGTGATACCTTTTGATTCACACATAAATTGGATTTAAGTGAGGCAAAGTTGTTGGCCTCATGCTCTTCTCCAGTTATTGAAGTCCAGTGACAAGACAGAAGTCAAAACAACAGGCAATGGCTTGGGATACAGTGGATGATCATGGTCTCTTCGATGTCTAACCAAGCTCCAAGAACTCCATAGTGCCTTACTCTGCTATCTTCATGGCCTATTGGAAGAAATTTTCCCACCTGCTCATTCTGCTAGAGGAAGTCTTGATATGTTTGGGGTAGACATTCCCCTAATTCACTGATGGGTTTTAGGCCTATCAGTTACCCTTATCCTGATTTAGCCATCTGACACATCAGTTTACCAGGGTGTGGCCACTGAACATGCTGCAGCTTCTTGGAGCACCAAGTGAGAGCTGGGTGAAGCTGGACTTGAAAGGTGGATGAGTAGCCCTGAAACATACTCAGCAGCCCTCACACCAGAGGTATTAATCTTTCTTGACATCCATATACCCCATTCAATGTGAGGAAGATGTTGGGACTCTCTAGAATAAGTGCTAAAAATTAAAATCCATCCATACATTTGTTAAATTATGCATCCAAAGACTATACATAGTGCTTAACTTCATGTTGGATAACATTTTGTAATTTTAAAATCTTGGGATTTTTAGTCTAGATTTGTAATTTTATTGGTACCAAGAACCCATTGGTATAGGGTTCATCCAAAGAAAAATTTCCTTTACAAACACAGATTGACAACTGTACTGCAACATAGAGTCTTAGAGAGTTGCTAGGAACTCATCAAGGTTAAGTGATTCACCCAGGGTGTCACATATTCAATATATGTCAAAGGAATAACTTGAACACAAGCCTTCCTGACTCTGAAGTTAGTCATCTGTCCACCATTCTAGTTACTTTAGCAAAGGATTATAAAAATGTTTTGTCATTCCTTACCTGTTACACACATTCTCTCTCTCTCTCTTTCTCTCTCTCTCTCTCTCTCTCTCTCTCTCTCTCTCTCTCTCTCTCTCTCTCTCTCTCTCTCTCTCACACACTCTCTTTCTCTTTCTCTTTCTCTCTCTCTCTCTTTCACACACACATACACACACACACACACACACACACACACACACGCTTTTTGGTTTGTCTAACTTCATGAATTTAATGATGGTGAAATAAAACAGAAACTTAATTTTCAGATTCTCTCTTACAAGAGGGGCCCCAAAGGATGCATTCCTGAAAATGCACCTATATTAGAGTTCTAACTGCCAAGTAGAGGAAACCACAGGCCATTTATATTTGTGTTCCACATCATGTGTAATCAATCAGTTAACAAGCACTTATTTAAACACCTACACTGAACCAGGCATTATGCTAGGCACAAGGGAGACAAAGACAATAAGGAAACAGTCCCTGTCCTCAAGGAGCTTATACTTTATTGGGGGAAAGGAAATGTACATATATAAGTATGTAACAATATGTTCAAATCAAATACAAGATGACTGAGAGGAAGACATTTATACTGGTATGACCAGGAAAGACTTCATTTACAAGATGCCACTTGAGTTGATTTTTTGAAAACAAAAGAGAATTCTAAGAGGCAAAGATGAGAAAGGGATATCTTCTAGGTTTGGGGCATGGTCAGTGCGAAAGCACAGTGCTCAGAAAAAGGTAATGGATGAGGACTAGCAGTAAATCTAGTCTGGCTGGGCTACAGAATATTGGAATGAAAGAAACATTTAAATAAGATGGAAAAGATAGATTGATGACAGTGTAAAATACTTTAAAAGCCAGTTGAGTGATCATTAATCCTAAAGCAATAGGGAGCCCATAGAGATTATTAATATATGTGTATTTATTCTCTTTATTTTTATTCTCCATATATTTCTAAATGCAGTTATTGTTTCTTCTATTAGAATGGAATATCCTTCTAAGTTTCCATTGTTATTTTTATTTTATTTTATTTTATATTTGTACATAGCACCTAGCTCAAAGAGTATCACTTAGTAGGTACATAGTGACTATTTGTTTGATTAGTTGTTGACAAGGTCAGACCTACACTTTAGGAAAATCACTTTAGCAACTGTGTGGGGAATGGATTGTAGAGAGAACAGAATTCAGGGAAGGAGACAAATTAAGAAACTGTTGAAAAGTCAAGGTAAAAGGAGATGGGTACTTGTATTAGGATGTTGGTTATATGAATAGAGGGAAGGAGACAGATGTTGTAGAGGTAGAAAAACAAGATGTGATAATTTGCTATCTATATGAGTGAAAGTGATGAGTTAAGGAAAGCACAAATGTTTTAAATTTCAGGTTTGAAAGGGTGGTAGGTCCCCTTGACAAAATAGGAAAGTGTAGGCTGGGGTGAGTTTTGGAGAAAAGATGAGATCAATTTTGGACATTATGAGTTAGAAGCTCAGGAAACAGACTAGAGAAGGAACTGTAGATCTGAAAAATCATATTCATAGAAATGATAATTAAATTTACAGGAACTGATGTGGTCTCAGAGATAATATAGACAAGAAAAAGTACAGGATAAAGCTTTAGTGCACATCCATATTTCTGGGCTGTGATTTGGACGATGGGTCAGCAAAAGAGACTGAGAAGCAGCAGTCAGAGAGGTAGCAAAATATCCAAGAATCAGAGAGCAGCATCAGGAAAACCCACAAAGGAGGGAATAACCAGGAGGAGGGTGAAATCATCAGTGTCAAATGCTTCAGAGAAGAGAGGAAGGATGAAGACTGAGAAAATATCATCAGATCTGGCATTTCAGAGGTCATATGAAACTCTGGGTAAAGTAAATTTAGTAGTGTAATGAGATCAAAAGGCAGACTGCAAAGGGTTGATAAACAAATAAGAAGTGAGAAAGTGGAAAGAAGCAAGTATAGACAGAGATGGAGAGATGATGTCAAAGGATTTTGAAATGTTGAAAAACACAAAAGAGGGAGCTGGGGTAAATTGTCTCCATTTTCTCAGAGAATAATGTGCATTATAGGGTAGTGGTGTGAGAAGCTTGAGGAAAGAAGAAAAAAGTTGAAAATTGTCTCTTTGGGAAGTTGGATAGCAACCCAAATAAGGAATAATTAAAGGATGACCTTGCTGTGATGAATATCCAGTTGAGATACGATATAAATTTGTAGTGAACCCAGTTGACTCAATTACGTGATTCCTTCAGCTCTATTCAGCAACACATGAGTAGGAATAGAAGACGCAGATGGTATAAAAAATCCAGGATTGGGATTTGGCAAGGCATATGTATCAAGACAGCATGGATGCAAGGGATATGAAAGTAGAGGACAGGAGAATTGAGTTAACCCTAGATCAAGATAGGATAGCATAAGGAACAAATAAGGTTACGAAGGTATTGAAAACATGTTCAATCAACTATTGTGGGCAGTTTTTTCCCCATAAAAAATAACTTTGCATATAGTCATTTACATGTCAAAATGACAATAATTCCTGGATATTTTCCCCCTCCTACATCAAAATTGTCTCTTTTTTTAAACAAAGAAAAAGAGATTAAGAAAAGCAGCCAGTAGGGTAACTAAGCATTATGATATATTCAACATCTATCCACCAAAACTCTTACCTTTATGGGGAGGAATATTTCATTTTCTATTCTCTGGGACCAAAGTTGGTCATTTTAATTACTCAGAATTTGGTTTACTTTTAATGTTATTTTCATTTTTAAATAATTTTAGTCATTGTATATAGTGTGCTTATTTTACTTTGTGTTAGTTCAAATATGCATTCCTGTGGTTCTCTGCCTTATTTGTCATTTCTTAGTACATAACTCTTTCACTATATTAATATACTGCAGTATGTTCATTCACCATTTGATGGACATCCACTTTGTTCACAGTTCTTGGCAACCACAAATTGACACCTTCACTCTTTACCAAATAGACTAGCTGGCTGAGGGGAAAAGGAATTGGGCTCACTTCTAATCATCTCATTATCCTTGATCCTTCCCTCTCCTCAGGTAAGGATACTCTTTTGACTGACATATCCTTTGATATAAGCTCCATTTGTACTGTGAACTAGACTGAGCTATTTTTGATTGGTCCCATATAGATCTTCTTCTTCCTATTGGAGGATAAGTAAAAGTAGCTAGAAGGGAACTTTATTAGCTAGTAGCTTTTTTGTCTTTGGTTACTAGTAACATTTTTTGTTGGTTGATTGTATTACTATGAAAACTTTTATTTCCTGGCAATATTTGAAAGGAGGAAGATATCAAAAGTTAAATATGGTAAAAACTTATTAAGTACTACAGTAACAATTCAAGAACAGTTACCATTCCCATTACGTAGTAACATTAAGAACATTTGCCCAGACAGTTCTTTCACTACCATTTTAGTTTCAATGCCGTCTCTAATATAGGGGAGGTTTTTAAAATTCTATTTTTGCAGAATCTTTAAGCATTCTATCAAGTCCAGTTGCAAATGCCACCTCCCTAAGAAGGCTATTCAAACATACAAATCACTTCACTCCACTTTTAGTAGTTAGGCTAAATTCCTCTTTGCACTCTTACAATTCATTACTCCCTTTAGGCCATCCTCAGTAATTCTTCTTTTCTTTTGAGCTGTATTCTCCAAAGGATTATAAAAATATCCTGCCATTTCCTCTGCACATGCACATCATAGTTTGTCCTGCTTCACATGCTTCACTGTAGTGAACAGGCAGAATGGGATCCTCATTGAAACCTCAGTAATTTTAGAAAACTAATTTGGGGCATCTGCTGTGAAAGAGATTGAGGCCATCTCCCAGAAAGATCTAGTTTAGGGAGCAGATCTGAGGCATGCCATTAGAGCATCAACCAGTTCTTTGAAACAGTGGATTGATTAGTCATACTTATTAGTAGATGGGAGGTCTCTGTACAAACTTAACTCTTTGTTGTTCCTTTGGACCAATATTTCATTGGAGAGTTGGAATACCAGTCTGCAGAGCTGCAGTACAAAACTTACTTATTTTCATAATCCTTAGAGGAACATAGGGCTGAGCAGTTGAGCTGAGGAGGCAAATTACCTGCTGGGGCAGGACAGAACATAAACTTCCATGTGCTGAAAAGGGGTTGGAAAACATCTATGACCAAGACAATGACAGGCAGCAAATGTAAAGAGCCTTATGTTCAGTCATCAAGACTTTGAATGCTAGAGGGAGGTCAAGACCCATAAGATTAGCCCTTTCTTCTGTCATACACCAAAACTGATAGGCTGACTTAAACTGTGCTTTTATAATAGCTCTAAAAAGTAAGGTCATTCTTCCACATAAGCCAATAGGAATATTCACATCTGCAGCAATTTTGTGCCACCATCAGCCATAAAGGCCTCAGATGCTGTGCTTGATCATATATATCCCAATAGAACTTTAGTTTCTAGAATCAATGAAATAGGAAAGTCAGGGATTGAGCCAGAATGAGTAGTAGAAACCTAGGCCTGGGTGGCATCTGGGTAGTGTTAATTGAGCTCCATTCTCTGGCTCCATCCATACAATCTGTGGTTACATTTCCTGTTGCTGTCAAGGATCAATAATGAGACTGACAACAGTAAGCAAACTGATTGTACCTCTGTCAGTGGAAGTAGCCCAGATCCTTCAATGGATAGTTGGTGCTTATGGGCTCAATTCCTCTCTGGCCTGTCACTCCTACACAGAGTCTGCTGCTAAAGTAAATGTCCTATTTCAGCCATGATGGTAATTTAAATAGGTTTCTTTAGGATTACTATGTTAGGAAAATGGAAAGAACTGGTACTACTCTAACAGTTTTATTCACAACTTCTCTGTGTGGCTGTCATACCCATTGCAAAAACTACTCTGAATCCCAAGCTAGTACAATTCCCAGTTATTACAATTCCAATTGTCTGGCTTTGTCCTAGTCCATGGGTTTTCAACCTTATTTTGTATCATGGGCCCTGTTGGCAACCTGGTAAAGTCTATAGATCCCTTCTCAGAATAATGTTTTAAATGCATAATATAAAATTAGCATTATAAAGGAAACCAATTGTAATGGAATAGAGCTATCAAATTATTTTTTTTTAAGTTCACAGACCCTAGGTTAAGAACCATTGCCCTAATATTTACTCAAACTGAAAACCACCAAAGTAACACTTAGAAATGCTTGAAACTTTATAGAAATGGGAGCAATTATTATAGTTTCATCAGTAAACAATGGTTTTCAGTGGTTGTTCACCTGATCTACCTAACTCTCCCCTGTGGCTCCAAGAAGCTGTAGCATGCACAGAGGCCACACATAAGTAAACCATTTTGACAGAAGGACTAAAGCAGGTTGAGGGTAACTGAGAGGTCTCAAACCTGTTGGTGATTTAGGGGGATACCTACCCCAAGCATGTGAAAACTACCTTTGGTAGAATGGATGGATGAGAACAAGTTGTTCCAACAGCTAAGAAGGCAGGTGAAGCAGGCACTGTGGAGTGCTTAGAGCTTAGTTAGACATTGAAGATGCCAAGGTCATTCACTGCATTTCGAGCCATCACCAGTCATCTTGACTCTGTCCTGCCACTGGACTGCGATGACTCTGGAAGAGAGAATGAGGCTGACAACTTTGTGCAACTGCTTTGCTTAAGTCTAATTTACCCATGAATCAAAAGACATCTCCCATACCATTTTAACCTATCTCAAAGTCTGTGGTGACAGGCAAGTGATGAAGCAACAGGTGCAGATACGCTAGAGGTGTAGATATAACCCTGCACATAGCTGTCCCAGGCCACTGGAAGCAGCAGTGGGATTCAGCAGCCCCCTTCATGTATGATCAGTCTTTCAAGGATCACACTGCTCACCTACTGTGTAAAGAAGGGCCTAGAAAATGTGCCTTAAAAATTGTCTGCTTACACAATTATGGCCTGATTACTGGGGCAGGCAGGAATGCCACCATGAAGTTGAAACATACAATAAAAAATGTAAAAAAACTTCTGCAAAGATGATTCCATTCACCATTAGTAGATGGAATGTAGCCACACATAAAAAAACCCCCACAAAATCCAGCAGACATGAAAGACAAACAGCTCTTAATGTGAGAGAACTCAGCAGGTATGGTATCCATATAGCAGCCTTGAGTGAAGCAAGGCTGGCAAATGAAGGCAAGCTTACTGAATTGGAGCTGGATACATGTTTTGTTTTGTTTTGTTTTTCTGGAGTGGCCACAGTGAAGGGGAGTGCTGTGAAGCTGGGGTAAATTTTGTAATTGAAACTAATCTAGTCAACAAGCTTGTATGCCCACTAGAAGGAGTGAATGACAGGCTCATGACAATGTGATTGTCACTTGCAGGAAAATGTCATGCTACCATTATCACTATGCTACCAACAAAATGAAACCTAATGAGGTCAAAGAAAAATTTTATAAAGACCTGGAGACACTTATCAATAGTGTGCCACAAGAGGACAAGCTTATAATTCTGGCTGACTTTAATGCTAGAATGGTCTCAGACTACCAGACATGGCAGGGAGTACTTGAGAAGAATGGAGTTGGAAATAGCAACAATGGTCACTTACTACAGAAGACTTGTGCATTTTATGACCTTCTCATCAATACAGTCTTCTATTTACCTAAATGCCATGAAACTTCATGGATGCACCCTTGCAACAAACATTGGCATTTAATAGATTATGTGATTGTAAGGAGAAGAGACAGCATGTGAGAGTGACAAAAGCAATGTGTGGTGCAGAATGCTGGACTGACCATAGACTTATCCTCTCCAAGCTAAATTCACATTCAACAAAAGTGGTGGCCCCAAGGCCAAATGGCTGCCAGAAGAATTAACGTCAACAGATTAGAGAGTTTCTCTGAGAGAGAACAGTTTTTTGCTAACTTAGAGAGAAAGTTGAGCCAACACACAGTCAGCAACAGTGGAGCAGAAAAGGAATGGGCAGCTTTGAGAAATTTGGTGTACAGCACTGCATTTGCTCATCTGGGTCAGAACTCTTGCAAACATCAAGACTGTTTTGATGAAAATGATGGATAAATTCAGAAGCTGCTAAATTAAAAATGAGAACACCACAGGGTTTACCAGCAGGATAGTTCACTCAACTCTAAGAAGGCAACATTTAAGTCCATCGAAAGTAAAATATGAGCAAAGCTTAGAGATGTAGGATTCTTGGTTCAATAAGAAGGCAGATGAAATTCAGTTTTATGCTGAAGTAACAATCAAAAGTGCTTTTATGATGCCCTGGGAGGCTATTTATGGGCCAAAGACCCATGGTGCATCTCAACTACTTAGTGCTGAAGGAGTCACTTTGATTAGTGATAAGGACATGATCCTAGAGAGATGGGCTAATACTTCCATGGTTTTCTCAACAGACCACCATCAATCAATGCTGAAGCCATTGACTGTTTACCTCAGGTTGATGTCAATCCCTCCATAGCTGAAGTTCCAACTGAAGAAAAGGTTTTGAATGTCATTAGACTCCTTTTGCATGGCAAAGCACTTAGTGCTGGTTCTATTACAGCTAAGATTTACAAGGTGGGGGGAGGTGTCCATTGCTTATACAAAAGTCAACTGAAATTTTCCAGGTTATGTGGCAAGAGGAGGTTATCCCACAGGAGTTCAAGAACAACTCCACTCTTCATCTCTATAAAGGTAAAGGAAATTGATTGTCCTATGAAAATCATGGCGGGGTTGGGGGGGGGGGTTCCTCTTTCTTAGTCATTGCTGGCAAGATTTTTGCCAGAGTCTTCCTTCACAGATTGAGTCTTCACCTGGAAGATGGTCATCTACCTGAGAGCCAGTGTGGCTTCAGAAATGGTCGAGGAATGGTCCAATTGGTATTTGCTTCCCAAGAATTCCAGGAGAAATGCCAGAAGCAGAAATGAGGTCTGTACACAACATTTATAGATCTGACCAAGGTCTTTGATACTTTCAGTTCTGAGGGCTTAAGGAAAATTACATCAAAATTTGGTGGCCCAGAGAAGTTCATCAGTATTGTATGTCAATTTCATGACAACATGTTTACCGGGGTTCTGAATAATGGGTGATGCTCTTGCACTTTCTTAGTCACAAATGGAGTGAAACAAGGCTGTGTGCTTGCTCCCATGCTTTTTAGCATGATGTTTTCAGCCCTGATGTCAAACATCTTCAATGAAGACGAACACAACATCAAGGTCACCTACTACACTGATGGTAAGTTCTTCACCTTGTAAAGGCTACAAGACAAGTAAATTGGAGGAAGTGTTGGTGCATGATTTTTTGTTCACAAATGATTTGCATTTAAACCAGCCTCTGAATCTGAGATGCAACAAAGTATGGATTGATTCTCTGCTGCTAGTGCTAATTTTGGCCTAATAATGAACACCAAGTATCCATCAGCCAGCATCACACCATCCCTATGTGGAACCATCAGTTAAAGCAAATGGAGAAGTTTTAAATACTGTGGATAAGTTCACTTACCTTGCAGTATACTTTCCAGGGATATACACATTGATAATGAGGTTGACACATGCATTTCCAGAGCTAGCTCAGTTTTTGGGAGGCTCTGAAGAAAAGTTTGTGAGAGAAGAGGTATTAGACTGACTACCAAACTAAAAGTCAACAAAGCCATCGTGCTGACCTCATTGTTGTATGTCTGTGAAACTTAGATAGTATACCAGCACCATGCCAGGAAACTGAATCTCCTCCATTTGAATTATCTTAGGAAGATTCTGAAGATCACCTTGCAGGATAAAATATCAGATCCTTTCTCAAACTAAATGGCCAAGGATTCAAACTCTACTTCAGAGAGCACAAATATGTTGGGCTGGACATACATACCAAACATACACTTACCAAAAAGTCTATTTTATAGAAAACTCACAAAGGGCAAGCACTCATATGGTGGTCAGAAAAAGTGCTACAAGGATACTCTCAATGTCTCTCTTAACTTTGGAATTTATTGTGTGACATGGAAGACACTGGCACAGGACCACCCAGCATCATCAGAGAAAGTGCTGTTCTCTATGAGCAAAACAAAATTGAAGTAGTTCAAAGGAAACATGAGCGGTACAAATTTAGACAATCCACCTCAAATGTTCACATGGACTATTTGTTCCTGAGCATCCTCAGCTCATACTGGTCTGATCAGCCATAGTATGACACACTGTAACTTGACTGTAACATAGTGATGTCATTTTGGTCCTCTACAAGAATGAAGGACAATCATTATAAAATTATTATTTTCAATTGCTTTTGCTACTTGTCAAGTATTTTATGCTGATTCTTCTATTTTGAAGAAAAAGTAAAAAAATAATTTTGATGACATTGGTAATATTATTCCCCCTTTATTTTATCTTTCCTCATTATTTCCCTTAAGATTTTTTAAAAACATTGCCCTTCAAAATGAATTTCGTTATTTTTTTTTTTGCTTCTAAAAGCAATTTGATAGCTTGAGAATTGAATGCATAAATTAATCTCGATAAACTACGATTTTTATTATATTGGCATGTGCCAACTATGGCAACAACTATCCTTTTATTTCTGTAAACAGTGTTTTGTAATTGCATATATTTTAAAATATTGTATATGTGTCAACAGGTCAACTCAGATATTTTATGCAAGACATAAACAGTTTTCAGATGAAATAATCAAAGCTAACTAAAGTCATATTAAAATGCTCTAAATTACTATTGATTGGAAGAATGCAAATTAAAAGAATTCTGAGGTATTACTCATACCTAGTAGATATTGGAGGGGATGTGGGGAAAAAAATGAGATGTTAATGCACTCTTGGTGGAGTTGTGACTTGATGCAATCAATCTGTAGAGCAGTTAGGAACTGTGCATAAAGGACTATAAAACCATGCATATCCTTTGATCTAACTATACCACTAGGAGGTCTGTATTGCAAAAGAGATTGAAAAAAAAAGCAAAACTAAAAGGAAATGGACTTATATGTACACAAATATTTATAGTACCTCTTTTGTTGTGGCAAAGATTTGGAAATTTAGGGGATAACTATCAATTGGGGAACGGCTGCACAAATTGTGCTATCTGATTGTGATGAAATATTATTGTGCTATAAAAAATGATGAGCAGGATGCTCTCAGAAAAACCTGGAAAGGCTTCCAGAAGTTGATGCAAAGTGAAATGTACTATGTACAAAGTAAAAACAATATTGTTAACATGATCAGCTATGAATGACTTAGCTCTTGTCATCAATACAATAATCAAAGACAACTCTGAGGGACTTATGATAAAAATGCTATACATCCCCAGAGAAAGAACTGATGGTGTCTGAATACAGAATGGAGCATAATTTTTTTTTTTCTTTGCTTTCCTGGAGGGTTATTTTTTTGCATATGTTTTCTTTTACAACATGGCTAATATGGAAATATGTTTGCATGACTACACATGTATAACCTACATCAAATTCCTTGCCTTCTTCATGAGAGCAAAAGGGAGGTAATTTAGAATTCAAAGTTTTAAAAATGAAAGTTAAAAATTGTTTTTACATGTAATTTAGGGAAGATTAAATACTAAACAAAAAATTAATCACTGATGTGAATTCATCTGTTTCTTTTTTCTTTTTGATGACTTCAGTTTCTCTTTTTCTTGATCAGGTTGGGTACTGGCTTATTCAAAAAAAATCATGACAAGTTAGAATATTGAGTAGGATTTAAAAAGATGAAATGTCCACTAAAGATAATGCAATGTGTTTCATGGGTTAAAAAAATCAATTTTACAAAAAAAGTTGGAACACACACTTAGAAAGCAGTTCATCTGAAAGAAATTTGGGAATTTTCATGGCCTGCAAGTCCACTAACAGTGAGTTATGCTATCCACAAAAATTATATGAACTTAGATTGTAATAAGAACAATAGTGTTCAGGTGTAGAGTGTTCTGGTAAGATTATATTTGGATTTTAGAATGTAACCACAGCAGTTATGAAGGGGAAATTTATATCTCCAAATGCTTTCATCAACAAGAGAGAGCAAGAACTGATGAATAAATTGAATATGCAATTTAAAAAAACTAAAAATCCAACATAAAAAACTAATATACAACAAAATAGAAGTTTAGAAAATCAAAGAAAAAATGAATAAAATTGAAAGCAAAAAACACAACAATATTGTATTAATAAAGAAAACCAGAAGCTATCTTATATTAGTGTGCTACATGTAGATATCTAAATATGCCTTAGCTAGCCTGGTTTTTTAAAAAGTGAGTAAAAGAATTCAAACATCAAAAGTAGAAAAGGAGAAATAATACCAAACAAAAAGGAAAATGTTAGAAAATATTTTGCCTAATAATAGAATCAAAGCCCAACAATTAAAATGAAATAGATAAAATAAAGGACCCAGAATAATAAAATTAGATAATTTATATAACTCAATCTTAGAAAAATAAATTGAAAAATCCACAAATGAACAAACAAAAGGAAAACAATTGGAAAGGATTGATTTACATGTAAATTATTCCAAATGTTCAATGATTAACTAGGTTTCTAGAAAAATAACAGACTTTTAAAAATTCCTTCTACAATAGGAATATGGTCTTGATATTAAAACCAAGAAAAAATAAATTGGACAATTAGAACTATAGATAAATCACTGTAATAAGTATTAATGCAAAAGTTAAAATGTTAGCCAACAGGCTGTACATCATTTATAGATCAGAAAGATTATACAAAATTACTGTGTAAAATATATGTAGCAGGAATGGAATGTTGGCTCAATATTAGGAAAACTATAAATATATTACTAACAAAACAGGAAAAAAAATAAATATCAGCAGATGCAGATAAAACATCTGACAAAATACACTATTTTGTTAAAAACAAAAAAAAATAGGATTTGACTTCCACTTCCAGGACCCTAGGTGGCGGACTAAAAAGGTAGTAGCTTTCACCCTCCCCTTTCAACGTCTGAAAAACCAGAAAATATCACCCCAGAAAAAACTCTGGAATAGCTAAACCAGAAGAAAGATGGGAAGCAGTAGTTCAGTAGCCCAGGTAGCTTGAGGGATTAACAGGAAAGACCCCTCTTACCCTGGTGGAAGGAGAGCAGTACGGAATAGGGAGGCGCCCCAGCCAGCTAGTAGAAAGCCACACTTTAGAACATCAAGAGGATATTCTGGTGCCTTGGCATTTTACAGCAAACGGGTCTTCCAGTGCCTCAGCAAAAATAAGGGAAGCAGCACTACAAAGGGACCCAGGTGGATAAGTACCCTGCAGCCTTCATCTGAAAGGAGCTGAAGAAAGCAACCTAGCCCTAAAGTTCCAGCCTTGCTGATTCCAGCCCAATACCAGGTAAGCTGTCAGAACCCTACAGCCTCCAACTGCCAACCAGGAGGACATCCTGAAGCCCAGGTGGTAGAGCAGGCAAACACCAACACCTGGACCTCCAAGTGCCTCAGTGAGGGCAGGAGAACTGGTGGAAACCAGCTCAGAAAACCACCAGGTGCCTCAGCACTCTACCACAAGGGAATCTCCCAGTGCATTAGCAGAAATAAGAGAGGTAGCACTGCAAGGGGCCCCAGGCAGATAAACACCCTGCAGCACCCATCTAAAAGGAGCTGAAGAAAGCTAAAGGAAAGGAAAAGCAGGCAACCTTGAATTGCCTGAAAGTTCCAGCCTTGCTGATTCCAGCCCAACACCAGGTAAGCTGCCAGAATCCTACAGCCTCCAATTGCCAACATAAGAGGCCCCAGCACACAAAGCCATCTACCAAGCCCTAGGCTCCCAACAAGAAGCTTGGATCAGTGCCCTCTGCTTCCCAGCAGGAGAGCTCAATCTCTTTAAAGGCCAGGGAATAAAGAAACACCATGAGTAAAAAGAAACATACCATAGATTCATATTATGAGAAGAGTGAAGATCAAAGCAGAAATTCTGAAGGGGACAGCACTGTCAACAAACCCACATCTGCAACATCAAAAGCTCTGAAACCCAAAAAGCCTTCTCAGAAGAGCTCAAGAAGGATTTTAAAAGTCAAATGAGAGAGATAGAAGAGTCCTTAAAAAATACAATTGGCCAATTGTAAAAAAAAGTACACTGAAGAAAAAGCATAGGTATAAATGGAGTCTTCCTTAAAATAATAAATAGCATCTATCTAAAACCACCAGCATGCATAATTATATGTAATGGGGACAAGCTAGAAGCATTTCCAACAAGATCAGGGGTGAAACAAGGATGTCCATTATCACCACTGTTATTCAATATTGTGCTAGAAATGTCAGCTTTAGCAATAAGAGAAGAAAAAGAAATTGAAGGTATTAGAACAGGCAAAGAAGAAACAAAGCTATCACTCTTTGCAGATGACATGATGACATACTTAGAGAATCTTAGAGAATCAAGTAAAAAAATACTTGAAACAATAAACAACTTTAGCAAAGTTGCAAGCTATAAAATAAACCCACATAAATCATAGGCATTTCTATATATTACCAATGAAGTCCAACAGCAAGAGATAGAAAGAGAAATTCCATTTAAACTTACCGTAGACGTTATAGAATATTTAGGAGTCTATTTAAACTTACCGTAGACATTATAGAATACTTAGGAGTCTACCTACTGAAACAAACCCAGGAATTCTATGAACACAGTTACAAAACACCAAAGCTCCAGCTTCTGGGATAAGAACCTACTCTGAAAAAAACTGCTGGGAAAACTGGAAAAGAGTACAGCAGAATCTAGGCATAGACCACAATCTCACACGATATACCAAAATAAAGTTAAAACGGGTTCGTGATTTAGATATAGAGGCTGATACTATAAGCAAACTGGGAGAGCAAGGAATAGTTCACCTATCAGATCTATGGAGAACAGAAGAATTTATTACCAAACAGGAGATAGAGAACATTATGAAAAGCAAAATAGATAATTTTGATTACATTAAATTGAAAAGTTTTTACACAAACAAAGCCAATGCAACTAAGATTAAAAGGAAGGTAGAAAATTGGGAAAGAATTTTTACAACCAGTCTCTCTGATAAGGGCCTCATTTTTAAAATATATAGAGAATTAAGACAAGTTTATAAGAATGCAAGCCATTCCCCAATTGACAAATGGTCAAAGGATATGAACAGACAGTTCTCAGATGAAGAAATTAAACCCATCTATAGTCATATGAAAAAATGCTCTAAATCATTATTGATTAGAGAAATTCAAATCAAAACAACTCTGAAGTACTACGTCAGACCTATCAGATTGGCCAACATGACAAAACAGGAAAATGATAAATGTTGGAGATGTGGGAAAATTGGAACACTAATGCATTGTTGGAGGAGTTGTGAAATGATCCAACCATTCTGGAGAACAATTTGGAATTATGCCCAAAGGGCTATAAAAATTTGCATACCCTTTGACCCAGCAATAGTACTTCTAGGGCTATATCCCAAAGAGATTGTACAAATGGGAAAAGGACCCACATGTACAAAAATATTCATAGCAGTTCTTTTTGGGGTGGCAAAGAATTGGAAATTGAGAGGATGCCCATCAATTTGGGAATGGCTGAGCAAGTTGTGGTATATGAATATAATGGAATGCTATTGTGCTGTAAGAAATGATGAACAGGATGACTTCAGAAAAACCTGGAAAGACTTGTATGATCTGATGCTGAGTGAAGTGAGCAGAAACAAGAGAACATCATACACAATAACAGCCATGTTGTATGACGACTAATATTGATAAACTTAACCCTTCTTAGCAATCCAAGGATCTAAGATATCTCCAGAGGTCTCGTGATAGAAAATGCTATCCACATCCAGAGAAAGAACTATAGAAATTAAACTGCTATCTTTTTTTTTCTCTTCTGTTGAATTTTGTTTCCTCTTTCTGATGGTTCCTCCTATTGGTTTTAATTTTTACTTACATCACTACTAATGTGAAAATATGTTTAATAGGAATGTAAATATATAGCCTATATCAGATTGTGTGCTGTCTTGGGGAGGCTGGTGGGGAAGAAGGGGGAGAAAAATTTTAAGCTCAAAAGCATATGGAAGTGATTATTGATAAATCAAGATAAATTAATAAAAGAAAAAAACAAAAACAAAAAAATTAGAATATATGGATGAGTGTCTATCTTAGAACAAGACATATCATTTTAAAATAATCAAGATAAGTTAAAGGCCTTTTCAATAATGTTGGATCTAAAGCAAAGATGGCTATTATGATCACTATTATTTATCATAATGCCAGGAATGCTAGCAATAACAAAACAAGAAAAGAAAATCAAATGAGTATAGTTAAAGTAGAAATAAAATTATTGGTTTTATAGATAAGATAGTCTTCATGGAGAACCCTACAGAGTTAAGCAAAACTATTTGAAACCATAACTCTAGTAAAGCAGCAGGATATCAAATAAGCCCACATAAAATTAGCCATTTTATATCATGCCAACAAAACCAGTACAGAGACAGAAAGAGAACTCTCATTTAAAAAAACCTACTATGGGTATAATATATTTGGGAGTTCTTTTAACAGAGTACACACAGAAACTGTGAAAGTAACTACAAAATATTCTTTACAGACAGTCCTAAATATACTAATAAAAATGACATTGCTACCTAAATTAATTGACTTATTCAGTGCCATACCAAAAACCACCAAAGAATTATAGAGATGGAACAATAATAATGAAACTCATCTACAGGTACAAAAGGTCAAGGATCTCAAGGGAAATAATAGCAGAAAAAAAGTAGAAAGGAAAGGGTCCTAGTAGTACTGTATTTCAAACTATACCACTAAGAAGTAAGCTCAACATTATTTTATATAACTAAAAAAAAATAGAAGTCAGTGGAAGAGATTAGGTACTCAAGTTTCAGGAGCAAATAAAGAGAACAGCATAAATCCAAAGACCACAGCCAATTCAATATTTGACAAAAAACTTCTGGAAAAACTGGAAAGTAATCTTATAGGAATTTAGATTTATATCAGGATTTTATATGTATCACAAAAAAACGTAAAATGTGTACATGACACAGATATCAAAATAATACCATAAACAAATTAGAAGAACAAGAAAGAAAACCCCTTTTTTAACTGCGGACCAAACAAAGGAGAATTATATAAGTAATCAATCAATCAATCAATGTTTATTAAGAGCTCACTATATACCCACCACTGTGCTAAGCAATGAGGATGGAAAAGGAGGCAAAAGACAGTTCCTGCCCACAAAGAATTTCATAGTCCTATGAGGTAGACAACATGCCAACAACTATGAACAAATAATATCTACAGAATAAATCAAGGGTTGTCTCAGAGGGAAGGCAGTAAGATTAAGGAGACTTAGGAAAGGCTCTTGAAGAAGGTGGGGCATTAGTTGAGACTTGTGGGAAGCTGACTAAGTTAGAAGGTAAAGATGAGAGGGAGATATCTCCAAGCTTGGAAGACCACCTGGGAAAATTCCAGGTATTTTGAGAGTGAGTCATGGAGTATAAGAAACAGCAAAAAGGTCAGGGTCTTGATATCAGAGCACATGTCAGAATAAAAGAAATGTAGAAGACTGGTAAAGTAGAGAAGGGCTGAGTTCGAAGGACTTTAAAAGCCAAATAAAGGATTTTCTATTTGCTCCTGGAGGGAATAGGGAACCACCGGAGTTTATTGAATAGGAGTTGATGTGGTCAGAACTGTGCATAAGGACAAACAATTTGAGAGGTAAGAGGGAGATGGACTAGATTGAGGAGAGAGGTCTCTTCCAATGGTATTGCAGTAGTAAAGGCATATAGTGTTGAGGACCTGCACCAGGGTATCGGCAGTGGAGGGAGAGATAGAAACACATACTAGAAAGGTTATAAAGGTAGAAAGGACATTTTTCAATTATGTTGTAGTGAAGATTTATTTTTAATTGTAAATAGAACTACACATCACTGAGCTCCCTCTCAGCACTAAATCAGGAGATTATGTTTATGTATTCATGTGATAACACTGGGGTCAAAGATTTGATCTACATGCTAGTCAGTCCACCACAGATTTCATTCAATACTAGCTATAGGTCAAATGACAAAAAAAGTGAGTAGGAATGGATCAGCACAAATATGCACTCCTGATTATTAGGAAAATATCTCAAAGCATATAGCCTTTTGATGGGTATTTTTATTTTCATAGATGAAGGATCGATAATCAGCAGCAATATCACTAGCCTTAGTTTTAGATTGACTTTTTTTTCTGGGCTAGTGTTGGAGAAAAGAGTAGAAATAATATTGCACTCATGGAAGAATTAGTTTGGTACTAGGACCAAGTTGTGGTCAGTGTACAATCTATTCATTTCTTAGTCACAGCTTCTAGCTACTTGGCACTTCAGAAGATTGGTTGCTAAGAGTCAAATACATAGAAGAGTAAGGCAAAGTTCAGTTTATGTTTTCTATATCTGTGCCCCTAGCTTCTGAAGTACTTGGAGTCAGAAAGATCTAGGTCCAGATCTCGCCTCTCATACTTCCTGGATGTGGGACCCTGTACAAATCACTACAAGCCATCCTCCATCCAGTTAAAAGTGATTTTTCTTAGCACAGGTCTGAACATGTCACCTCCCACACATACACTGCCCCTACTTAATAAACTCTAAAATTTTATCATTCCCTATTACCTCCAAGGTCAAATTGAAAATTCTCTGTTTGGCATTCAAAACTCTTCATTTTCTAGTCTACTTCTACCTTTCCAGCTTTCTTACATTTTGTTCTCTACCATGTACTCTTTCATGTGGTGAGACATGCCACTTTGCTGTTCCACAGGCAAGACATTCTATCTTTCCACTGCAGACATTTTCTCTGGTTGTTCCACTTGCCTAGAATATTGTCCCTCCTTAGCTCCACCTATTGGCTTCCCTAGCTTTCTTTAAGCCCCAACTAAATGACATCTTCTACAGAAGCCATTCTTAACCCTTCTTAATTCTATTCCCTTTCCTTTCTTTAGTATTTCCCATTTATCATGTACATAGCTTGTTTGTACATGAGTGTTTGCTTGTTTTATTTTTCCTCTAACAGATTGTGAACTGGTTTTTTTTTTGTTTCTTTTTTTGATCCACAGTTGTATGTACCTGGCACATAGTAGGTACTTAATAAGTGTTTATTGATTGACTCAATATCTCTGAGCCTCAGTTTCCACATCTGTAAAACTGACTTGATAATGCCAATAGTTCCTGCCCCATGGTAAAGCTCAAAAGAGGTAATGCATGGAAAGCATTTTGCAGACTTTAAAATGTCATCTCAATGTTTTATTAGTATTGCCCCTCACTATTCACTGGAGCATCATGATTGGTGGGTATCTGGGTGAGTAAGATTGAGAAGTACATCTACATGATGAGTTTCTTTACCCAGTGCGGGGTAGGCTTCGTTTGGTGCTAAATAAAGGGCTTTATTTTCTAGGGTTGTGAATTTGTCACATTTCAAGGAGACAGCATTCACTAAAAACAAATAAATGGACATTAAAAGAATTTCTCACAGAAACACACACAAAATTCATAAATACTTTGATAAATAAGAATATTTTAAATCACATCAAAATATTTATTTCTCACGTCCTGCCTGCCATTCTTTTCTATATATTAAGGTTTCCTAAACAGAAGATAGAACGTATATGGGTAAGAAATCAATATGCAGCACATCCAAATTGTTCAAGTCTGCCACTGAAAACAAAATTTCTTCTATCTCTCACTGAACAGCTCAGAGACAGTTTTTTTTTTTTTAGTTCAGGATGAAACATTCTTACTATTCCTTCTCTAAATATAAATATAGATAACAGAGACATTAATTTCCTGAGAATTCCATTCAAGTGGTGTGGATTTTTAGCAGTGTTTTCAGTGGCAGTGTCTCTGGCTAGCTAAAATGGCTCTTTAAAAAATGACCTTGTTGGTAAAGCCCTTAACAATTGGTAACTCTTTAATACTTAGTAATTGATAACAAAGGCCCTTTCCTACAATTGAGCTAGAAACAACTAGTTAACATTTTTTTTTGTTAAAAAGAATCATTTTCCTTCAACTCTAATACTCATGAAAACTGTCAGATTAGCAACCCTAGAGGCAGAAATCTCACACTTAGCCACAAAACAGGCAGAGAAAGGAGAGCAGTCTTGGAAGCTTTGGGAATGACAGGGAAGCAACTATAGTCTCTGTGCCCAATTGACCTTTTGGCCTTCCACCCAAGAATGCTATTGGGGATTTTTTCCCCTACAAGATACATTTTAAGGTGGTGGATGTCAGGAGGGGTGAAGGAGTTTGGAAAGGACATAGTTTCTCAGAATAAGAACTGTCCATCAACATATTTCAATTAAACCATCTAATTATGATCTAGTGCTAACTAATCATCAGAATAGACTGGAGGTCTCACCTGATGGCAAGAGACTCCCTCCTCCCCCAACCTGCTTTCCCAATTCACTGATGTTTTCCGTGTTCTCTGCCCTTCCTTCTTTTTACAAGGATTTCATTAAAATCAAGCTGGGCTCTTTTTTCTCCCTTTGATTATCAGGACTTCTTAGCATAGCATTCAGGGCCTTTATCCTCAGATATCCTTGCAATCGTTGGACAGTTCTCTCCCAGGGCTCTCGTGAATCTCCAGCTTGCACCAGATGGCTGGAACTTCTGAAGGAGGCATTCATGGCTGGATGGCCTGAAAATAGGAATCTTTTGAAAAACATTTCTCCGTATTTATTGACCTCCAACAATGTGGTACGTGCTGAAAGGACAAGGCAAGAAATGACAGCATTTCCTTTATAAAAAAGAGAGAAAAGAATTCTGTTAAATACAGTAAGGTTTTGCTATCAAATTATCATGAGGATTGTTGTTGTTGTTGGCATGTTTGTTGTATAAGTTTTCAAAAAATAATTCAGTAAATTTATTTATTGTCCCTAAGAAGAATTTCAAAAACCAGTTGTAATTGAGTATGCTTATAACCTATTTGGGTTAAAAAAAATCAATATTGTTGCTTCTTAAATGATTAGATATATGTACAGTGACTCCCTGGGTGTCCATTAGATGTATTGCAGGGCACATTAAGTTTTGGGTACAGCAAGGAAACAAATTAGGATGCTGACATATTGCCTGAATGCACTATGGTATATTTTATAAGTGCAATATTTTCATGGGCTAGTAAATTTAAGTATATTATGGTTTTATTCCAGAACAACTTTCTGCCCTACTCTATCTTGCTTATTTGCTCTGCCATGAAATGGAATAAAAGTAGGAGAATATCCTGCCTTTGGGGAAATGGGGAAAAAAATGTCATTCCATCACACCAAATCTCCTGCTTTATATTCTGTCTTCTTTTGGAAGAGGAAAAAGACCATTCCATCAATTACCGCTTCTTCTCTTCCAGAGACCTAACTGCTTAACCCACTATCCCACTCACCACAGCAGGTTTTCCATTTTTTTTTCTTCTTCCTCAAACCTTCCAGGACTCTCCCTCCCCTTAACATTCAACTAAGAACTTTGTCTCCTATTTTTCTTAAAAAAAAAAAAGAAACCATTCACTTTAAGCTCACCCTTTTACCCTCATACTTATCTCACATCACCCAGATGACCTCTGCCACTATCTTCTCCTTCATACCTATCTCATATGATAAGATGCCACTTCTCCTTGCCAAGGTCAACCCATATCCATGTACAAGTGATCCCATTCATCTTTTCTTCTCTAGCAGATTGCCACCTTTCTTGCTTGTTTTCAATCACTCCTTGCCTCCTGGCTGCTTTCTGAGAACCTACAAATTTGCACATCACCCCTATCTTCAAAACCTCCTCACTCTATTTGTCCATCTCAGCTATATTATATTCCTATCTCTTCTCCTTTTTGTGGCTACATCCCTTGAGAAGAATGTTTATAATTGCTGTCTCTAGCTTTTTTTTCCTCTCACTCTCCTTTTAACTCCCTATAAGCTACCAGCTTCATTATTAAATTGAAACTACTCCCAACAAAGATATCAATGATTTCCTGATAGCCAAATTTAATGGCCTTTGCTCAGTCCTCATACTTCTTGACCTTTCTACAGTTTTGACACTGTTGATCACTCTCTTCTTCTTGATTCCCTTTTCTCTCTAGGTTTATAGTATACCACTCTCTTCTGGTTCTCTTCCTACCTCTCTGACCACTCTTCCTATGTCTCCTTCTCTTCTCCTACTCTCTTAACCTTTTACAATCCTGCTCTTAGGCAGGGCCAAGATGGCAGAGTAAAGGCAAGGACTCACCTGAGCTCTCCCAAATTCCCTCTAGACAATTTAAAAATAATACCTTAAAATGGATTCTGGAACAGCAGAACCAACAAAAGGACAGAGTGAAGCAATTTTCTAACCCAAAACAACTTAGAAAGTTGAAAAGAAAGGTCTGTTTCACTGGTGTCAGAGTGGAGTACAGTCCAGCACAGGTGGCAAACCTGAAAACCAGAATAGGCCTTGGGGGCAACTGAATCAACAGTAGTAGTGTCTTCAGGAGTTCTCATACCACAGATGGCAAAAAGGCCAGACAATTCATAAAAAGGAGATTACAGAAGCACATTTTTCTGGAACTATTTGCAGGACTCTATTGCCTTGCCTAGAGTAAGGAGGAACACTTGCTCAGTAGAGCTCCTAGCAGAGCAGGGGACACTGGTCACAGGTCCAGCATAGAAAAGAAGACTTGTAGTCACTCACAGACAAGAGCACAAGCCATAAGAGCAATAATCACACCTCTCCTTAGCTCATACCACGTGGAGGACCAAGACCTTATGAACACCCTGAACTAGCTCTGAAAAGAGCAGCACAAAAAACCTGAAGCTTGGAACAGTGCCTCCTTCATCCTGGGAAAAGAGTCTGACATTAACCTAAAGTTCAAAGTCAAGAAATAGGTTGAGGAAATAAGCAAACACAACAACAACAACAACAATAATAACAACAAA
Organism: Phascolarctos cinereus; assembly: GCF_003287225.1. Lineage (NCBI taxonomy): Eukaryota > Metazoa > Chordata > Mammalia > Diprotodontia > Phascolarctidae > Phascolarctos > Phascolarctos cinereus. The sequence goes on along the minus strand of NW_027556098.1, from coordinate 227,305,419 downwards.
AGACCCTGACCATAGAAAGTTACTCTGGTGACAAGGAAGATCAAAACAGAGACTCAGAAGAGGACAATGATGTCAAAACAGCCACATATAAAGCCTCAAAGAATAAAAATATTAATTGGTTTCAGATTTCAACAAGAATTCCTGGAAAAGCTCAAAAAAGGATTTTAAAAATCAGAGAAGAGAAGTAGAGGACAGAGTGAAGAAAGAAATGAGAGTAATGCAAAAAAATCATGAAAATCAATCAACATCTTGGTAAAGGACACAAAAAAAGGGGAAAAAAAGAGGTACTAAAATTTGCTAAAGAAAACAACTCTAAAAAGTAGAATTGACTAAATGGAAAAATACGCTAAAAAAACTCAGTGAAAAAAATAATTCCTTGAAAATTTGAATTATGAAAGTGGAAGCTAATGATTTTATTAGGCATCAACAAACAGTAAAGCAAAAAATTTTTTAAATGAAAAAATAGAAGAAAATGTTAAATATCTCATTAGAAAAACAACTAGACTGGAAAATAGATTGAAGAGAGAAAATTTAGCAATTGTTTTGAAATCCATGATCAAATAAAGAGCCTAGACATCATATTTCAAGAAATTATTAAGAAAAACTGCCTTGATAACCTAGAACCAGAGGGTGAAATAGAAATTGAAAGAATCTACTGATCACCTCCTGAAAGAGATCCCAAAATGACAACTCTTAGAAATATTATAGCAACTTTTTTTTTTCTGATAAAGGTTTCATTTCTGAAACATATAGAGAACTGCACAAGATTTGTAGGAATACAAGTAATTTCCCAATTGCTCAAAGTACATGACCAGTTTTCAGACAAAGAAATCTTAGCTATCTATAGTCATATTAAAAAATGCTACAAATCAGTACAAATTAAAGAAATATTAATTAAAGCAACACTGAAGTACTAACCCACACCTATCATATAGGCTGATATGACAGAAAAGGAATATGACAAGTGTTTGAGCAGATATGAAAAAATCATGATACTAACATTCTGTTGGTGGGTTTGTGAACTGATCTAACCATTCTGGAGAGCAATTTGGAACTATGTATACAAGGCTATACATTGTACATATCCTTTGAACTAACAATACCACTACTAGGTCTACATCACAAAGAAATTTTTTAAAATAGGATCTATAGGTACAAAAAAAATTTGTAGCAGCTTTTCAAGTGGTGGCAAAGAATTAGAAATTGAAAGGATGCCCATCAGTTGAGAAATTGCTGAATGAGCTGTGGTATATGGTTGTGATAGAATACTATCGCAATATAAAAATGATAAGCAGGATATTTTCAGAAAAACTTCGAAAGACATATATGAACTAATGCAAAGTAAAGAGAGCAGATCCAGGAGAATAGTGTATATAGTAACAGCAACATTATATGATGACCTACTGTGAATGACTTAACTATTCTCAGCAATACAAAGACCCAAGACAATTCCAAAGGACTTATGATGAAAAACATTATCCATCTCTAGAGAAGTGATGGAGTTTGAATTCAAATCAAAGCACACTATTTTTTATGTTCTTCATTTTTTTCACATTTTTTGTTCTGTTTTCTTTCACAACATGACTAAAATGGATGTTTTTTGCATGACTAAACATGTATAATCTATATAAAATTGCTTGCCTACTCAAGGAGTAGGGAGAAGAGGGAGGAAGAGAATTTAGAACTTGAAAATTTAAACAACAAATGTTAAAATTTGTTTTTACTTCTAATTGGGAAAAATACAAAAAATTTCCTGTCTCTGATCTTATCATTCCACCAAAACTGATATCACTTAGTTGCCAAATCCAATGATCTTTTTTCAATTCTCATTCTCCTTGACCTCTTTATAGCCATTAACACCATCGATCACTCCTTCTTGATATTCTCTTTTCTCTAGATTTTGGGAACCACTTTTTTCCCTTCTGCTTACCTGACCATTCCTTCTCTGTCTCCTTTGTTGGGTCCTCTTCCCAATCATGCCCTCTAACAATAAATGTCCCTCAGGGTTCTGTCCTGGGCCCTCTTCTCTTCTCTCTCTATACTCCTTCACTTGGTGATCTCATTATCTTCCATGAATGTAATTACTATCTTCACACTGATGATTCTCATATCTACCTTCCCTCCCCAGTCTCTCAGCTGACCTCAAGTCTTGAATTTAATGTCCAGTAGACATCTTAAACTCAATAATTCCAAAACAGAGCTCATTGTCTTCCCCCCTAAACTCTTCTCATCTCCTACTTTCCCTATTATCATAGATGGCAACACTATCATCCCAGTTCTGGAGGCCTACAACCTAGGAGTCATTCTAGATTCTCACTCAATCTTACCCAGCATATTCAAGCTCTTGCCAAGGACTGCTGACGTCACCTTTGCAACATCATTTGAGTATGCCCTTTACTCTCCTCTAACCCTGCTGCTACTATAGTGTAGGCCCTCATCACCTCATACCTGGATTAGTATAATAGCCAGTTACTGGTGGATCTACCTGACTCAAGTCTTTCTCCAATCCATACATCATTCATCCAACAATGTGAATTTTGTAAAGCACAGGTTTAACTATGTCACCTGCCTTCTCCCCACCCCCATCCCCACAAACACACTCAATAAATTCAAATGGCTCCTTATTCTAGGATCAAATACAAAATGCTCTGTTTGGCATTCAAAGCTCTTCATATCTTAACTCCTTCTACCTTTCCAATCTTCTTACATCTTACTCCCCAATACATATTCTTCAATGTAGTAACACTAGACTCCTGGCTCTACCACAAACATGACATTCCATCTCTTGGCTCCAGGCATTTTCTTTGGTTGCCCCCATGCCTGGAGCACTCTCCCTCCTCCCTCTATCTACTAACTTTTTTGGCTTCTTTTAAGTCCATATTAAAACCTAATCTGCTGTAAGAAAACTTTCTCAATCCCTCTTAATTTTAGTGTCTTGTCTCTGTTAATTATTTACTATTTATTCTACATATAGCTTGCTTTGTATATATTTATTTTCATCTCGTCTCTCCAATCAGGTTGTAAGCTCCTTAAATACAGAGACTGTCTTTTGCCTCTTTCTGTATTGAAAGGATTTAGCAGTGTCTGGCACATAGAAGGCAATTAATAAATCTTTATTTGATTGATTGAACTTTTGCTAGATTTTCATGCAAGACATGACAGGTAATGGTGAGTATCTGCCAAAACTCTATTCTGGGCTCTCTTCTCCCTCTATACTATTCAATTCATACACTTTACACACACACACACACACACACACACACCCCACCATATTACACACACACACAGTACATGTGTGTAATATTTGTGTGAGTATATACTTGTATATATGTATGTGTACATATGCAGACATACACATATACAGACATATACATATGTGTAAATATGTGTGTGTATATATGTGTATGTGTACTATATATATTATACATACACACACACTATATATATATACATGCATATATATATATATATATATTCTTGGCAATCTCTTCAGCATGTATGGTTTCAATTATCACCTCTGTTTTGATAATTCTCCAATTCCCTTGTCTAGCCCAAACCTCCATCATCAACTGCCTATTGAGCATTTAAACTAGATACCTGTTAGAAATCCTAAACTCAACATGTACAAAATTGAACTTATTATCTTTACTCCAAACCCTGACCTTTTCTTAACTTCCCTATTACTGACGAAGGTTCTTCATCCTTCCAGCTCTGAGGCTTCCAGCCTAGGTGAGTCATCCTTAACTCTTCGTTCTCTCTCACCCTCTCCCCCACACACATCATACCCAATCTATTGCTAATGCCTGCCAATTTTACCTTCATAATATCCCTCATATATGGTATCCTCTCTCTTCCAATACTGTCACCACCCTGGTGTAGGTCCTTATCACCTTAGTCCTAGGCAATCAGCAATCAGTTATGATTGTCTTGCTGCCTCAAATTTTTCCTCAGTCCTGTCCATTCTCTACTTGGCTATCAAATAAATCTTCCTAAAGTGCATGCCTGACCGTGTCACCTCCTTATTTAATAAACTGCAGTGGTTCTTTATCACCTCCAAGATCAAATATAAAATCTTCTCTTTGGTTCTAAGTTATTCTTCATAACCTGCTTCCCACATTCTAGCCTTCTTAAATCTTACATATCCTCTCCCCCTTATCCTGAGGTGGGGAGACCAAACAACATTGGCCTTCTTATTCAGCACCTACCTTACAGGGTTGTTGTGAGGATCAAATGAAATATCTGTAGCTTAACACAGTACCTGGCACATAGTATATAATTGTTTATTCTCTTCCCCTCTTTCTCAGTGTTCCTTGCATCAGACTCTATCACCAAAATTTGGCATTTTCACTCTATACCTCCTCTCTCATCTATGCCCCCTGGCTTCTCTGGCCTTCTTAAAGTCCCAGCTAAATCCCATCTTTTACAAGAAGCTTTTCTCATCCCTTTTAATTCTAGTGCCTTCCCTTTTAATAATCTCCAGTTTTTTCAACATATATCTCATTTGTACATAACTTTTTACATGTTGACTCCCCAACTTGACTGTGAACTCCTTGAGAGAAGAAACAGTCTTTTATTTTTCCTTATATCATCAATGCTATTGGCAGTACCTGGCATATAGTAGACACTTAATAAATACTTAGTTACTGACTGATCTGATTTACTGCGTAAACAGTTAAGACCAGGTGCTATAGTATGAATGCCTCTGTATTCCCAGTCAGCTTAAGGTCAATAATTTCCTTTGTCATCTTGAACTGGAATCAAAATAACCTTCTAGAAGGAGGAAGGGCTCATTTCTTTTGTTTTACATGTTGTTGTACAATTACTCAATTCAATTCAACAAACATTCTTTTTAACCACCAATTCTGGGCAAGGTATAGTGCTAGATACAAGGGACACAAAGAGTGAACAATAGCATTGTTTGCCTTCAGGGAACTCACATTCTAAGGGGGTTTGGACACTTGTGGTTGTTGTTGTTTATTCCTTTCTGACTCTTCATAATCCAGTCTGGAGTATTCTTGGCAAAGATGCTGTAGTGGTTTGCCATTTCCTAATCTCTCTGAACCCCATTGTATTCTCTAAAAGTATCACTTAGAGATATCTGAGTTACAGGTATCTTTAAGCTACAGATAAGTTGCTGGCCTGTATCAAAGGATTTCAACACTATCAATTCCCTACATCAATAAAACCACAAATTTAGACCAAATTCCCCCCACCACACACACACACACACACACACACACACACCACACACACACACACACACAAGGCTTCTAAATATCATTGGCTACTAATTAATAAATATCTATATTATGAAGGTGAATGGAAATAAAGTAGCATTGAGGAAAAGCTCCCTTTACTACTAAAGCCTATTCTTGCTATGTGTTTCAAAAACATGTACTGACAAGGCATTCCAGCTTTTTTATTCAGAAATCAAAAAACAATTTGTGAATGAAAGTCAATATTTTTCCATGAAACAAGGCCCTGACTAAAATCAACCTGGGCAAAATTGCATGAATATTGTTAATTTTAAAACAATTTTAAATATCTAGAAACATTTATTTCAAGGGTTTTTTTGAATTTTAAATAGTATTTTATTTTTCCCCACAGTTACATATCAAGAAAAATTTTGACATTCATTATTACAAGATTTGAGTCCCAAATTTTTCTCCCTCCTTCCATGCACTACCCACCTCTGAAAATGGTAGGCAGTTTGATATAGTTTATATATATGCTATCATGGAAAACATATTTCCATATTCATCACAACTATGGAGGAAGAAATGGCTCAAAAGAAAAAAAACACAAGAATAAATTAAGTGAGGAAAATATGCTTCAATATGGATTCAGAGTCCATCAGTTCTTTATCTGGATGTGGATAGCATTTTCCTTTGTGACTTGGATTATTGTGTTGCTAAGAAAAGCTGAGTCATTGATAGTTGATCATCACAGGATGTTGCTGATACCATATACAGTGTTTTCCTGGTTCTGTTCATTTCATTTCATGGCAGTTTGTACAAGTCTTTCCAGGTTTTTCTGAAATTTTCTTGTTCATCATCCTTTATTGCACAATAGTATTCCATTACATTCATATATCACAGCTTGTTCAGCCACTCCCCAAATGATGAGCATCCCTTCAATTTCCAATATTTTGCCACCATGAATAATGCTGCTATACATATTTTTTGAACATGATAGTCCTTTTCCCTTTTTTATGATCTGTTTAGGACATAGACCTAGTAGTGGGATTGCTGGATCAAAGAGTATACCCAGTTTGGTTGCCCTTTGGGCATAGTTCCAAATTGCTCTCCAGAATGGTTGAATCAGTTCACAGCTCCACTATCAGCACATTAGTGTCCCAATTTTCCCATATCCTCTCCAACATTTATCATTTTCCTTTTTTGTCATATTAGCCAATCTAATTGGTGTGAAGTGATAGCTCAGAGTTGTTTTAATTTGTATTTCTCTAATCAAAAGTGATTTAGAGCAATTCTTCATATGCCTATAGATAGCTCTGATTTGTTCATCTGAAAACTGGCTATTCATATCTTTGACCATTTATAAATTGGGGGTTTAATATTCTTATGAATGTGATTCACTTCTCTACACTGAAGCACATGGTGACTCTCAGAGCTGGAGTCCGCTGGTTTCCCTGGCTATGCTAAGGCATGTGGGGGGTCCTAAGGCATGTTGACGTTTGTCTGCTCCACCACATTGTGCCTCAGGATCTCCCGCTGATTTGTTGAGGTGTGTCTTACTGCTGGCTTGCTGGGATGCTTCCTGTCCTGAATGAGATGGTCTTTCCTTGCTGATCTTCCAAGTCTCCCAGGGTAAAAGACCACTCCATCCCATCTTTCCACTGGCTATGCTGTCCTAGGATTTGTTCTGGGGTGCTATTTTACTGCTTACTCTGCAGTTTGACTCCTGGAATTGCCATTTATTTCAACTTTGCTTTTGTTTTCATTATAGATGCTCACCCTCACTTGTAATTGTTAATCTAATCCAAAATTCAGGGTTTTCAGAGTTTACAAACTCCTAAAACAGTCAACTATGTAGTCTACCAGGTTTTTCAGTATGCCAATTATTCCCTGGGAGCAGGGTGGACAATTTAGGAGGATCATTAACTCTTTCAAGCCATTAGAATGCTTTTTAATGCTTACATGATCTATGTGTAGTCTCTCTACCAAATTGAAGACTCCTTTAATTCAAAAGAATACATCTAATTTTCCCAAGCTACCCAATTTGACAGATGTAACTATTGAGATACCTTTGTTAATGATCTCTAGAGTGTTGACAACCAGTGAGCAAGTCAGAACTATTCACAATTGTTTGTAACATGTTTGTAACATGTTGTAACATGCCTATGATGGTGTTGGGCCTAAAAAGACAAAAATGAAATAATTACTGAAGAAATAACATAATAATATGCTTTGAGGTGGGGAATCAGGGAATGGGATATAACATGTAAGTAAATAAAAGTTAATGTGGGGAAAAAGAGAACTAACAACTGAAGGAAGGAAGCATACAAGGTTTAGCCTGAGCCTCAAAGGGATTCTATAATGTTGAAGTTGAGGAATGAGTTCATACAAAGCATGGGTGGACAGCCTGTGGAAAAGGCATAGAGACAAGAGATGAAATGCTGAGTTTGGGGAACATCCAGGAACCATTTTGGCTGGAGCATATGAATGGTAAAGCTTTATATGTATGTGTGTGTGTGTGTGTGTGTGTGTGTGTGTGTGTGTGTGTATATTTCCTGTTGACAGTAAAGGTCTTCAAAAGTCCTATTCAGAAGTGATGTACTTATTGAATCAAATCCTTCAAGCCTTATTTAAAACCTACTCAGAAAGATACCAAAATGTGAAGGAGATCGGTCTAGTTATCCACAAAGTGGATGAAATTATATTGACCAGATTACAACACACAGGCTTAATAGGACAGGCTTATTTGATTCATTCATCAATATGCTTAGGTACTTCTGCTAGAAATTTTATTGAAGTTAGAATTAAGTAGAAGGAGAAGATTCAATTGGATTTCATTTGGGAAATTAAAATTTTGATAATCCCATATTGTTTTCTACTATAAAAGCCTGCTTTTTGAATACCAATATTCTTGAAATGACAGTACGTAGCTAAAGTCATAGAATTCCATGATCATAGAAGAATTAAAATGCAAAATAATCAAAAGAGCAATGGAACTATTTGTTGTAGTCGTACTCTAACTAGACAATGTCATGAATCACACTTTACAAATAAGAAGTGGTAGAAAAAACAGCAAGTATACTTATAAGAAGAAAAGGAGTTGAACTGGTCAGATAGCATGAATGATAGAAAACACATTATCACCCCATATAGTACCTTGGTATAACTGAAATAGTAAAAGAATCAAAGGTAGGCTGCCAACAGCCATCATGTTGGCCAGATGTTTTGTGGAATGTTGATGAGATAACATGAACAAGAATCTATCAGGATGAGAATGTATGAAGGTATTGGCATATTTGTCAGCAGAGGGAGTACTTATGGTAGTGAAATCACAGCTCCATTAGAGCAAAGAAAAAATAGATTTCCTAAAGAAATGTATGTATTCATTTGAACTCCACAGAGATTAAGAAAAACTGCTTCATTAAGATTATTCAGTAGATTCCTCAATAATTAGCTGAACTATGGTATAGTAGGTCCTAGTTAAAATCCTGACTGAGAAACTATGAAGTCTTACACAAATCATTTAACTTCCCAGGGTGATAGCTTTCCTCAATTATAAAACAAGATTTTTTTATAAGATCTTAGGAACATAGATTTTAAGTTGGAAAAGACCTTTGAGACCATCAATTCCAACCCCTTTATCCTTTTTTTCTTCATTTTTAAATAATACTTTATTTTCCCCAATTACATGTCAAAACATTTTTTACATTTTTTTCAAGTTTTGAGTTCCAAATTTTATCCCTCCTTTCTTATCTTACCCCCTCCCTGAGATGACAAGAAATCCAGTATAGGTTATACATATAAAATTACATAAAACATTTCCATATTAGTCATTTTGTACAAGAACACTTGAACCAAAAAGAAAGAATGAAAAAGGAAGAAAAGAAGGAAGAAAGGAAGGAAGGAAGGAAGAAAAAAGAAGAAAGTGAACATATTATACTTCAGTCTCTATTCAGATAATATCAGTTCTCTGGAGGCAGATAGCATGCTTCATCAAGAGTCTTTTGGGATTGTCTTGGATCATTTTATTGCTGAGAATAGCTAAGTCATTCACAGTTCTTCAGTGTGTAATACTGCTGTTACCATGTATAGTATTCTCCTTTTCCTGGTCACTTCACTTTGTATCAGTTCATGTAAGTCTTTCCAGGTTTTTCTGAAATCATCCTGCTTGTCATTTCTTATAGCATAAAAATATTCCATTACAATTATATACTACTACTTGTTCAGCCATTCCCCAATTGATGGGTATCCCCTCTATTTCCAATTCTTAGCCACCACAAAAAGAGACGCTATAAGTATTTTTGTACAGATAGGTCCTTCCCTGCCCTCCCCTCCTTTCTAATCTCTTTGGGATACAGACCTAGAAGTGGTATTGCTCAATCAAAGAGCATGCACAGTTTTATAGTCCTTTGGCAATAATTCTAAATTGCTCTCCAGAATGGTTGGATCAATTCACAATTCCACCAACATTGTCTTAGTGTGCCAGTTTTCCCACATCCCCCCCAATATTTACCATTTTCATTTTTTGCCATATTAGCCAATCTGATTGGTATGAGGTGGTACTTCAGAGTGGTTTTAACTTGCGTCTCTCTAATCAAAAGTGATTTTGAGCATGTCTCCATATGACTATAGATAGTTTTAATTTCTTCTTCTAAAAACTGTCAATTCATATCTTTTGACCTTTTATCAAATGGGGAAAAAACTTGTATTCTTATAAATTTGACTCAGTTCTGTAAATACATTAGAGAAATGTGCCCTTTATCAGGGATGCTTCTTGCAAAAATTGTTCCCAGTTTTCTGCAATCCTTCTAATTTTGGTTGCATTGGTTTTGTTTCCCTTTATTCCACAGATGAGAAAATTTTGGCTGAAAGCCAAGGACTACACAGATGGTAATTGTCTGAGACAAGATTTACACTTAGTTCTTCCTAAAACCAAGTCCAACACTCTATCCACGGACTTAGAGATTGCTCAAAGATCCTTACCTGCTTTAGCGTTCTATGATTCTTTGGTTAAATTTGTGCAGTATTTTAGAAGTTCCCAAGTACTTTCAAATGCTTCATTCCATTTGATTCTTGAAGTAGTCCCATGAGGTAATCAGGGAATTATTGTTTTCCCCATATTATAGATGAGGAAACTAAGTACCACAGGGTTTAAGTTCCATGGCCAGTAAATGGCACAACTAGTACTTGACCTTAAGTCTTCTAACTCCCAGTTCATTTTTCTTTCCCAGGATATCACATCATTTGCAGAATCATAATGAGGATACCTGTGCTGGGTAGGTGAGAACAGAATAGGTATCAGGATTCTTAGGCACTTGAATCTTGCATAGGGTTAGAGATTATATAACACCCAAAAATAAGCATATATAATAACGATGTAAGATTGTAGTTGGAGTACAATGTGGAAGGGGATAACAACGGAGGGAGTAAAAGCTCAAAAGAGAAAGCTATATCAATGCATAGGACAGGAAACAAGAGCAGAATGGAACTGAAGTGTTGTTAGAATAAGCCAAAGAGTCAAAGAAGCCAAGAATAAACCATTCAAATGGAGGGCAGACAGGTAGTCGAATCTTACTCTGACACCCTTAATTTGAACTCTGGCATATGCATCCTTTGATGATGGGTTTCTTAAAGACAGCCATGCACTCTTCTGTTCCTTAAAGGAGAAATGATATAAAATGAATTTTAAGCATGATTCCACGTGCAAAATTCATAGTAATGTGGGTTTTTTGCAAATTTTATTTTTATAAGAAGGAACAAACATACAATAAACAAATATTCATTAAATCCCAAATTTGTTTCAAATGTGCTAAATGCTTTACAAATATTATCTCATTTGATCCTCACAACAACCTTGGGAGAGAGGTATTACTATTATTCCCATTTTACTGTTGAGGAAACTAAGGCATACAGATGTTAAGTGACATGTCAAGAGTCACACGGTCTATGAGACTGGATTTGAACTTTGGACTTCCTGACACCAGGACCAGTACCCTATCCATTGTGACACCTAGCTTCCTAGGAGAAAAAAAGTCTCATAAATAGAGAGATGGAGGAGAGTGCAAGTAGGAAAGAGAGGGAGAGGAGTAAGAAAGAGGAAAGGAGAAGGAAAAAGAAAGAGAGGGGGAGAAGAAAAGGTGGAGAAAAAAGGGAGAGGGAAGGGGAGAAGGGAAGAAGGAGAGGGGGAAATAATGCACTATGAGAGAGGACAACGGGCTAGATTTGGAGTCAGTGAGATCTCAATTCAAATGTCTCCTCTGCCACATACTAGCTGTGTGACACTGGGCAATTTACTTAACCTTTCTGTGCTCTAGATTACTATAAGACTATAAGATGCAAAGGAAAAGGTGCTAAACTGCATTAACTGATGAAATTTCTTCACCCAGAATTCCCTATACCAATGAAACCACAAGTTCAGGCTCTACCCTATCCAGAAAGAGATAACTTGTGGTTAACCTGAGGACCCAGCTGCTTATTTGCAAGGGTTTTAATTAAATTTAATCCCCAACTTTTTTGTTCTCATTGTTGGGCCTGTATGGTCATGATTTTTTTCCCTTTTCCTTAAATGAACCTGCACTGGACCACATGACCCTGTACAAAGAGTGATCCCATCGTAAACCACTGGAGCAAGTGAAAGCTATCATAGGAGCCTTGTAATTTCTGCCTTTCATATGATGAAGAGCTCAAACTTAATTTTTCATTAATGTAGGAATTTTTTGCATCTAATTTTACAAATAATGTAAGCTTAGGGAGAAGAGAATAAGTGTAACTTGCTCATTGGGCCAGGCTAAAATTCTCTTTGCTCAATCCTTCCCCATTTTACATAAGCTACACTACATGTAGCGGTAGGACAAATGGAAAATCAGCATGTATGTCAAACAGGAGGATACCTGAGTAGAGTAATTTATACAAGGGAGCCAATTTAAGCACCTCATTTAAATTTCATGGAAATGGCCTTATGTGTCCAGCAGCTGACTATGGAATAAGGCAAGGAGAACCTCATTTGCCCAGCCCCTCATTTTCTCTCCCTGACAGTGTTTAAAGTCTAGCCTCCAGCTCTCCTTCCTGAAAACAAAACAAAACAAATCACTTTTAGACTCTGGTAAACTCCTTCAAACTCATACGTTTTCACTTGCAAGCTAATTGCCATTTGCTCATTAGCCCAGATGTGCTTTAATCAACTTGGTCTTCCTTATAGGCCTTTAGTCAGACAAGCTTGTGTGGCACAACCCTCTCTTAGGAATTCATACTTCTTCCCTCCTCCCTCTTTCCCCCTCTCTCCCCCAGCCTACCAGCTTAGAAAACAGTTCCAGAATAAAATCTGAATTGGATTTTCTGTCTATGCGAAGTGTGTCTGTTTATTTTAGGTCTGAATCTGATTCTGAAGGAATGAAGCACAGCCAGACCAAACAGAAAAGAAAACAGGAATAATTTAAGTGGCCCTCAAAGTCTGGAGGTGCTTCTAAGTATTTCTAGTGTCAGAGTACTGCAATTGATTTTATAGCCTAAAAACAACTAGGGACTTCCTTCCTTTATTCCCCTTAATACTTCTATTTTCATTGGCTAGGAAAACACACCAATGCACTTCCATTATTCACTCTGAGCTAGATAACACCTTGGAGCTGTCTATTTTTTGCATTCTTTTTAAAAATTACTATTTTTTACTAAATTTTGAGAGAAAGGAGATTATATAAAGGTGAAATATATGATTATTAATAATTAACTATTTTAAAGAAAACGACAGTGTGGGGCAGTTATCCTAGTCTTTTTGCCCCCAAAAGATAAAGAAGATTAGTGCCAATTGGCTTCTGGGTAAAGGGAGTCTTTGGGAAGTTTTTCTGACACCCAATCAAAATGCAACTCACAGCAGAATTTGAAAGCCTCAAGTCATCCTTGGGCTCTAATAAGGTAGACTTTGTATCCTGATGACCATGGTGTTGGGCCTTGTTTATACTGCAACCTAGTTGCAGCATTTTTTTTCCCTACAGCTCATCTTTTAAATGGTTTGGCCACCTTCAACTTTACACCCACTTTCTCCAGGCTGCTGTGTTTGATCATAGATTTATAGATCATTTAACACGACTGACAGCCATTGCACCGACAGCCTTGCTGTCATTAAGCGGCAGCTACTGTCAAGAGTTCAGGAGCAGGCACAGCAGGATGATGAAAAGAAGCAAAACACAGAGGCTACCTCACTGTCACAACAGCGAAAAGGAGCATCTGGTGCACGAGTGGTGGCCCACAGAAAGGGCACTGCCAATAGCGGACATGGTTCGGCTGGGGCTTTGCGGTTCAGATGCTCTCACCATTATTTAGGAGATGCTAGAGATGCTGCTATATACTTCTGATGGGATTTTTGCCTTCAATAAAGAAAGCAAAATTGAGATGAAGGGAGGATGGAACAGGAAGGCATTAGGGAAGGAGAAGGGTAAAAATGATTGATTTTGCAAATTTAATAAAATCTCAATATTAAATATTCAATCCATGGAATTGTTACTCATAGTGGAAATGAGCCAATCTGTCATAGTAACTATTTTCATAATAATGTGGGTTCACATACCACATCCAAAATAAAAATATTTATTTTCTTCAAATATTATGTTTATCCCATAGAGATTTCATTTTTTAAAGAGGGTAACACTTCATTTGCATAGTACATGCTAGTATTTATGCTTAGATAATCCAAACTCTTTGAATCTTATAGAAATTTGTTGTATTCCCCCAGTTCTACTAAGCAGAAATATATGCATGTGAGCACAATTATTGTTTGCTGAACAAACAATACATTTGTTCCACTTTATTTTTAGTGTGTAATATCAGAGTTATCTTCACCATTAAGGTAGCCATTAAGGAAAATGCTACTGAATTCTACGAAGTGAAATGATGTTGCCACTATGTTCATCAATTCTTTCCTGGGGAACTTGAGACTTTTACAACTTAACATAAATTAATCTGTCTCCATTGAAAATGGGCTACATTTTAATGTGAATTAATGATCATCAAATCAAAATCTCTTCAGGCAGACCAGGTTAACTTTTCATTCTGATTCTTGGCAGAACCACAAGAACAATCAATGACTCTAGATAGTTTAGGAAGCACCTTTCTGAAAAGGAGACACGTAAAAATGAACTGTTGAAAATTCATGTAATTTAGAGAGGGCACCCAAGAAAAAATGTCATCCTTACATCAGTGAGTAAGGGTATCCCTGGGAGCTAGTTATTCACTGAAATGAGACATTAATGCTAAAAAGTCCTGGGAGGAGATGACTGATACATTTTACTAATGGGTACTCTACTGGTTGGCTAGTGTCAAACTCATATGAAGGGAAACTAACACTCATATAAGGCAGCTGTGCTCCAAAAATTTGCTTGTAAGGTAGTCATCTGAAATTTGACAGATTTTTCCCATAGAACTCTCCCAATACTTAAATGAACCTAAGATATCATAAATTTCAAAGTTCCCTCCAGTGATAAAGGTTATAAACTGTCTATGCCTGACCAACAGTTATGGCTCTGTCCAGTCTCCCTAAAGTCACCAAGAGGAGAAGGGGGAAGAAAAATGTGCTAAAGACCTTCTTTGCTTTTTCCCAGCATTGCAAGGGTAAAAGTGGAGAACTATATTTCTGTACCTATCATCTTTTGCTCTTGCCACATGGTCAGCTCATCTTTTCTTCCAGTCACACAATTCCTTGACGACATCTTTTACTCATCTTCTTCTTTGTTTGTTATTTATATATTACAGACTGCTCACATCCACCATGTAGGTTTCCATTGCTCTGCCTGAGGTTTAGCCTTAGCTTTTTTGGAGGCAGTGACATTGCACACCTTACTGTCCTTCAACAACACTGGCAAGATATTAGTATTAGAAAGAAGCATCTTTATCCTCATGAGAAGCTTGGGGACAGTAAAGTCCAACTCGCTCTTCTCCTTCTCAACTGTGGGTTATTTCCATTTGTATTATCTGTCCCATGTGCCCCAAAATTTGGGTAAATTCTACAGAATGTCTGTTCAGATGCATATTGAAATTTGGGCAATAGATACTCTTCATCCACTTGGTGTTTCCTGTGTGAAAGGGCTGGGCAAACTCCTTTGGTGATTATGTATCTCCTATAAGAATCTCTATAATGCCTTGGGGCTTAAGAAATCAACAAAAATGTCATCTACAAACAGGAATATCTGTAGGACTTTATCATCCATGGGGAATATTTCCGCAGCCTGGACTCTATACTGAATATAACTTCCACCACAGTGGCAAATATTTTTACTAAGCATAGATCTCTCTGTTTTGTGCATCACCAAATGCAGAATGTCAGGGGCTTGCTGAGCAGAGGGTTATATCTGTGTATTACATCTTCCTAGAAATCATGGTTCTAAGGTAGAGTTTCAATCTACTGAATCAAATAATTTGTAATCAACAAACAGTAAACCAAATCTTATACTATCTACATCTTTCAGTAAATTTTGAAAAAATGTAATTATATGTTCCCACTGTTGAATATCACTTGTGAAAACATGCTAAGCCTCTTCTAATTCCTTCATCTATGATGGCCTCAGTTTATATATAGATAATCTTCATAAAAATTTTGCATAGATGTTTTCTATGGAAATAGTGTTCAAATGATACTTTCCCAGGCTATCACATAAATATCCACCTAGAGTATAAAAATGACAAAGACATTACAGCTTCAGAGGAAACATTTGGAAGGAGAAGTAACACCTTCATACAATGGATACAAAACCTGACCTAAGAAACAGACTCATTGAAAACTAGAATGGATCAAACAGACATTACTGGCTTTAAGAGATAATAAGAAATATTCAAATAAAAATCAAAAGATAAAAAAAAATAGAAGAAAATGTAAACCATTTCATTTTAAAACAAATAACCTATAAAAACAGATCAGGGCAAGACAATTCAATAATCGTTGGCCTACTGGAAAGACATGACCAAAAATAAAAAGAGTTTGGATACTGTATTTCAAGAAATTATTTTTTTCAAAAAAACCTACCTAGGAGCAGTTAGGTGGTGCAGTGGATAGGGCACCAGCCCTGGAGTCAGGAAGACCTGAGTTCAAATCTAGCCTCAGATACTTACTAGCTGTGTGACCATGAGCAAGTCACTTAACCCCAATTGCCTAAAAAACAAACAAAAACCCTGCCTACATGTCTAATAATCAGAGAACAAAGTGAGAATAGAAATAATCTATTCATCACTTCCTCAAGGGCAGTCCAACATGAAAACTCATAGAAGTGTCATAACCAAAATGCAAAACTTATAGGCCAAAAAGAAAAATTGGTAATCAGTCAGAAATAAGTAGCTGAAGTGCTGAAGAATCAGGGTCATGTTCACTCAAAATTTAGCAACTATCCTTGTGAGGGAACAGAGAGCATAGAACACAATATTTTAAAAAGCAAAAGATACAAGGTTATTTTTTTAATTGAGTATAATCCTAGAGGAGGAAATGGATCTTTAATGAAAGAGAAGACTTCTGAACATTCCTGATAAAATGACTAGAGAAGAGTGCAAACATTGAAATATAATTATAGTAGTAGAAAGAAACATTAAATAGAAAATATGGGCGAATATGTGGGAGGGACTGAATAAGAATGAAATATTAAAATTCTAATGGAGGACATGCTTCTAATTTTCTCTAAGAATCCTAAAGTTGTCTAAGGTAATATAGGGAGTTAAGACAGAGAGCCTAAATAATTTAACCCTAAAGAATGTGTGTATCCAAGATCAACTCATACATTTACTAAATAATTTCATGAAATATGACAACAATGAGACAACATTCTACATTTTTGATTGGTTCAAAAGCAGTCCTTAGAGAAAAAAAAAATGATATTTCTAAGCACTTTTATTAACAGCATTCAACTGATCCCTCACATGAATAAGATAAGAAGAAATGGGGGAAAACATATCACAGAGATCAGGACAGCAACCAATAGGTTGTATTAACAACTGTGCTACTACCCTACACTGAGCTGTTACAAAGTACAAACAGTTCCACTATCCCTGGCAATGTCATAATTTACAGCTGATATCTTATGATTATTTGTTTAGGAATTAAAGACAGATAAGATAGCCTGTTTCCCCCTCTCTGGTAACTGTCATTATGGAAATGATCCCAGATGTCTCAGAGGAATGAAGAGGGGAAGGGCTTCCTATCATAGACATAGGGCAGGACATTCTTAATTGAATACTGTGGTCCCTGAGTAGGGAGATGGATCTTTGTTCACAGAACTGAGGTTAAATTCCCTTCCTTCCACATGGACTTCTTCCTTAAAGGGCTTTTAGTATATGTAGGCATTTAGTCAAACTCAGAAGCTAAACTTAGAGAAAATATAATTGAACTTGAGACCTAATTTGGCCAGAAGAATTAGGATTTCTGAAGATTGGCCTTTCCTTGACATTGCCTCCTCTCTGTTCCTCATGCCTGTCATTGAGGTAAGAAGATGCTGTCAGTTCTATACTTATTTTTCCTCATTTGCATATGGACTTCCAAAGAAGTAGGAGCTGGGTGAGTCTACCCAAATTTTTTCTCTTCTCTTCTGTGTTGAATGGCAAAATAGCCTCTAGACTAGGGGTGAGAAACCTGTGGCCTTGAGGATACATGTGGCCTTCTAGATCCTTAAGTTCCACTTTTTGACTGAATCCAAATTTTACAGAACAAAAGCAGGTTCCGCACCTCTGCTATAGACTGTGGTTTGTTTCCTATTCTTTTTTTCCCTCCCTCTCTCTTTTTCTCCATTAGTATAATACACATGGATAAGATCCATAAATGCCCAGCTATGTTGACAATAGATAATCTAGTGCCATCCTTATTGTAGGAACAATGATGAAGTTTATATTTCCAGGATTGTCTTTATGATGTGTTAGTAATTATTGAGAGACTTGGTTGTTCTTGAGCAAATGATTCCATGAGTGGTTCACGTGTTTAATTAGTTCATTTTCTACTAGATTAATATGTTCATTACTCAGCTAAGAATTTCTCTTTAGTCTATGTTGCAATAATCCACATTAAATACCTCTACCTCTTTTTCCAGAGCAAAATATATAGCTATATTGTGGCTTCAATTTTACTAGCACACTAAGACCAAAACTGAAAGATCCCAGGTATCTTAGCCCTCTAATAGATTTGATGTTATATCAGACTTATTAGCTGGTGGGATTTGTGGGGTGGGATTTGTGGGGCATCTATCTTCTACCCATAAGTCCTCAGGATGGGAGTTTGGATAGAGCATGCAGTGGGAGGTGGGGGGAGGTGGTCTATGCATCAGTTTATAGAGAGAAGACCTTCTTAAGTCAGGCATTTATAACTTTTAAAAAGTATGAAATTTTCTACTTACAAGAATCTGGACATTATTTTAGTTGCATTTTCCAAAGGAATTGACCTGATTTACTTATTTAACATAATACTGCTTAGTGGCCTTAATTGGGGACTATTTTATTTATTTTTTTTTTGTGTAGGCAATTGGGGTTAAGTGACTTGCCCAGGGTCACACAGCTAGTTAAGTGTCAAGTGTTTGGTCTGAGGCCATATTTGAACTCAGGTACTCCTGACTTCAAGGCCGGTGCTCTATCCACTGTGCCACCTAGCTGCCCCAGGGACTATTTTAAATAAACCTGATGACTTACTTCAGACAAGTAGGACTTGGCAGAACCCAGTAGGGGTCCTGATGACCCATTGGATTTTTCTAACATTGACTGCTTCCTCTTTCCCATCCTGTCAGCATATCATACAGTGAGCCCATTTTACATGGTTATACATTGGGAGCATGAGGTACTCTGAAGCTTATTTACTCACAACAGACACAACAGGAGTTATAATCAAAGGAATGATGAGGATGCACAGTTGTTAAGGGAAATGGAACAGATGGTTAGAACAAATGACTTGATGCTCTTGGGTGACTTCAAATGTTCAGGTATTTGTTGAGGAAAATATGTGGAGCAGCAAATGTCCTCAATAATCTTTTTAATGTCATAGTAGTTAATTTTCTTTCAGAAATGGTGGGAAACTAAAGGAAAAAAGAAATGAATTGATTTTAGAAATTGTTTGACAATAGAAGGCAATGGTCACATAGGAAAACAGAAGTTGGAGTGGGGCATAGTGAGAATTAAGGGACTGTCCATAGATCACAACCAAATATTATTCTTCATTCTTCATATACAATATTGATGCTAATACACTAATATTCTAAAGGCATATGCTATTCTTTGTTGCCTTTCCTCCCACAGAAACACATACTTTGAGGAAATAGATTTATACTAAGCCATGTATGTGCCTATCTAGTTTCCCTTCTGCCCAATAAGCATGCATTTAAAAATGACTGGTTGAGGCAGATGGCTGTGCAATGAATAGAGGGCTAGGCTTGACATCAGGAAAGCCTAAGTTCAAATTTGACCTCAGACAATTACTAGCTTCGTGATCCTAGCACAAGTTACTTAACCTCTGTTTGCCTGTTTTCTCAACAGCAAAATGGTGATAATAATTGAACCTACCCTGCAGGATTGTTGTGAGGATCAAAAGAAATAATTTTTGTTAAAAAAAAAAAACACTCAGCACAGTGTCTGGCACATAGAAGGCACTATATAAATGCTTATTCCCTTACCTTCCCTCTTGTATTTCTGTGTTTCTTAAGCAATGAAAATAACAAACATGTCCCCGTGGAGATTTAACCCAAAACTGTGGCTCCATCAGCACCATGGCCTAATCAAATGAGCTAAAAAGCCACAGACTGAGACATAGGGTAATATAATGAATACATCAGAGCATGACATGGCATTATAACCACGAAGAGTTAATAAACTTTTGGAAGACAAACTCTCTGGAACTAAAGGGCATAATGACAAACTTGAAGTTTTTCATTTAAAAAAAAAACAACTAAAATTACCATGAAATTGAACAGCTTAGGGCAAATTGATTATTTTAGTTATTGATTGATTTTTAAATCAGTCATCCTTATTCAGTATTCATCATACTTCAAACTTTAATTAAGGAAATAAACCGAACTTATCGATGTTAGAAGCATCTTGCCCTTGAACTAGACTCAAAAGTAACCACAGATCAATTTGGCCAAGTGTCATACAAGAAAAGTTTCCTGAAAAGAGCCTTTAAATAGAGAAGGTTTGCATAAGTGTTGTAGAGAGAAGAGTCATCAGAGATTCAGAACTAAAAAGAAACTTAGAGTTTACCCCATTGAACCCATTCTCTTTACTTTTAGAAACAGTCCCAAACAGTTGAGTTGAGTGGGTTGCCCAAAATTATGGAGTTAGCAATTGTCGCAGAAGCAATTTGAAATCAGGTCCTCTTACTGTAAATAAAGAGGCTGTTTTTTGGTTTGTTTATTTATTTGTTTTTCCCACTGTATTCTTCACTACATTGCTTCTTCCCTTAACAACCAAAACTGGGTTCAGGTGGATCCTTGGGAAGGGAAGAAATAATGAATGAGCCAAACTCACTGATGCTAATGCAGTCAATGCTTCAGCTCTGCATGATGATGATGCACCACCAACAAACAAACAAACAAACAAAAAACAAAAAAAGCAAAACCACTATTGCCAAGAGAAGTAGAGAAGAACAACAAGAGTGACAAAAACAATCATGAAGACTGGCATAAAGTAATTCCAGCATATGTTTAGAATGTACTGCAGGAATTCATTTTCTTATAGCCAATTTGATCAATACCCACTTTAAAAAGTTATAAATGGAGGCCCTGCTTCATCGACACCAAGTAAAAATGCCTTACTTTTTAGGCAACCAACTTCTCTCTCCTGGGCTATTAATTCTGTACAGAAATTCCATATTCTACAACTATTTTTAGACATTTCAGTCAGCCAGTCAGTCAACTGGCATTTATTAAGTGCCTACTCTGAGTCAGCTATGTAGTACAATTGTTAGAATTCTAAGCCTGGAATCAGGAAGGAATGCATTCATATCCAACCTCAGACACTTAATAGCTATGTGGCCATAGACAAGTTATTTAATCTCTGTTTGTCTCAGTTTCCTCAACTGTAAAATGTGGGTGGTAATAGCACCTAAATCACAGGGTTGCTGTGTGGATCAAATAAGATAATATTTATGAAACGCTTTTCAGAGCTTTGTGGTGAAGGTCAAATGAAATATTTGTCAAATAGATGGCATAGTGACTGACACAAAGTAGGCATAACATAAATATTTATTTTCTTCCTCTTCTTTTCCCAGGCACTGCGCTAAATCTTGGTGTACAAAGGCAAAAAAAAAGCAGTCTTTACTTTTAAGGACCTCAAAGACTAATGGGGAAACCACATGCCAACAATTATGTGCAAATAAGAGATAGGAGAGATGAACTGAAGGTAATCATAGAGGAAGATTCTAAGATTAAGGAGGAAAAGCTTCCATCAGAAGGTGAAACTTTAGCTGAGATTCGAAGGAAGCCTGGAGGTAGAGATGAGGAAGGAAAATATTACAGGGCTAGGGAACAGTAAATCAAAATAAATTAGAATCTAGTGATGGAGTACATCATTCAAGAAACAGTTAAGAGGCTAAAAGAAGGAATATAAGATGTATGGGATGGTAGGAAAGGTCCAGATTATGAAGTTCTTTGAAAACCAAAGGGTTTTACATCTGATTCCAGCAGTAATAGGTAAACTAGAATATATTGGATGGAGGATGGCATGATCAAATCTACACTTTAGGAAAAATCAACTTTAAAACTAAGTAGAAGTTATTGTTGTTCATCCTTCAATTTTGAAGAGGATCAATGACATCATGAAGTGATATCTTCACTTGTATATGAATTAGATTTAAGTGAGGCAGAACGACGCAAAGTCTTCAGCCTCACTCTTTCTTCCAGATTCATCAAAATCCAGTGGCAAGACAAAAGTCAAGACACCTGGTGATGGCCTGGGATGCAGTGGATGACCATGGTATCTTTGATGTCTGAACAAGCTGTAAATGTTACACAGCACCAGCTTCAACCATGTTCATGATGTTGGAACAAATTGTTCTCATATACCCATTCTGTCCAGGAGAGTCTTTACATGCTTGGGGTAGAAATCCCCCTAACTCAGCAATAGGTTTAAAGGCATTGGTTACTCTCAATTTAATTTAGCCCACCTGCCAAGATGGTTTTACTGGGGTATGGGCCCTGCACGTGCTATAGCTTCTTGGAGCCACAGGTGACAGTTGGGTGACAGGTGGACACTAAAGGTGGGTGAGCAGCTCAACAAACCTTCTCATCAGAGGTGCTAGTGTAGTCCTTCCTGAACACCCTGTATACCCAAATGGAAGATAGGTAGCAAGAAGAGACTTCAGCCAGAGAGGCCAATGGCTATTGGAATAGCCTAGAAGTAAGAAAATGAGGACCTGGAACAAGATGGTGGCAATGTTATAGGAGAGAAGAGGGCATAAATAAAAGCTAGTAGGAAGGTGGAAATAGCAGGTTTTGACCACTGTTTGGATATTGGAGGGTTAGGTAGAGTGTATGGTGTCAAGGATGACACCTAGATTTTTAGCCTTGGTGATTATGAGGCTGACAGGAACAGGGAAGTTAGGGAAAGTATAGTGCTTTGGGGGAAAGATAATGAAGTAAGTTTTGCACATGTTGACTATAAGATGCCTGCAACATATCTAGTTTGAGATGTCTAAAAAGCAGTTGGTAATACAAGATTGAAAGTTGGGACAGAGGTTAGAATTGTATAAATAGATCTAAAAATCAGCGAGATAGAGATAATTATTGAAATGACAGGACCTGATTTTATCGCTAAGTGAAATAGTAGAGAGAGAGAAAAAGAAGGCCTAGGGAAGACTCTTGGGGAATTCCCACCATTAGAAGGCATGGCATGAGTAGAAATCCAACAAAGGAGACAGAGAAAAAGCATTCAGATATGTAGCAGAAAAAATATGAGGGTGATGTCACAAAAACCCATACAGAAGAGAGTATTAAGGGATAAATGGTGATCAGTACTGTCACATTGCTGCAGAGTTCTTCAGCAGTTCAATAAGGTGAAGATTGAGCCAAGGTTCTCAGATATGGCAATTAAGACATTATTGGTAACTTAAAAGAAAGTGATTTCAGGTAATTGATGAAGCCAGAACTGATGAAGCCAGAAATCATACTTAATTATGGGGAACCAGACTATGAAGAGTTAAGAAAAGAACAAAAGTAAAGGAAGTGGAGGCAACTACTATAAATAGGCTTCTCAAGGAATTTAACTACAAAAGGGAGGTGAGATATAAGATGTAGCTAGCAGGAACAAACAGACCAATTTTTTTTTAAGATGTTAGGGAATGAAGGAAATGGCTATGTTTGTAAGCAGAATGGAAGCAGTCAGAGAGTGGAAATAGGAACAGAAGGCAATCTGTGGAAGAGGACAGGATGGAATGGAATCACTTAGGCTTGTAAAAGGGTTTGCCTTGGTAAGAAAAAAAAGCCCCCTCTTCACATGAAACAGGGGTGAAAGAAGAAATAGAGGCAAAAAAATCTGAGTGATGTGAAGTGAGGAAGAGGGGAAAAGAGTGCTCTTAATGAATAGTCTCATTTATTTTTCAGTGAAGTAGTTCTTAGCTCTCAGCTAAGAGGGTAGGCAGTGGATAGAAGGCTGAGCCTCGAGTCAGGGAGAATCATCATTATGAGTTCAATCTGTTTGCCTCAGCTTCCTCATCTGTAAAATGAGCTCAAGAAGGAAATGGCAAACAATCTTGTATCTTTGCCAAGAAAACATCAACCGGGATTACAAAGACAGAGAAAGAGCTGAAAATGACTGAACAACAAGATGGTAGAAAGAAGGAGAATGATAGCAAGTTTAAGAATGGATGAAAAGGATTGGGAAAGTTGCTATCATTTAGAAAAAAGGAACGTGGTGGAGTAGGTCAGAAAATTCCAAGCTCTCAAGATTTTCCTCCACAAAAGAGGTAAATAGTGCCTCAGGGCAAATGTGGAGTGGTAAAAATAAATAAAAGGGACAGAATAGGGGTCCTCCTGGGACAATCAGATAAGATGTGAAAAAAATACCAGGGCAAGGTTTGGTCCCTGTGAAAAGTAGGCTAAGGACCACTTAAACAACAAGCCACAAGCCCTGGGGTTTGCTAGGTTGGGAGGATGCCTCAGCCTCAGCCACAGAAATTTTTATTCTCTGCCCCCTCACTCTCTCCCCCCTGGACAGTGAGGGGAGTTGGGCACCTAAGCAAGGGACGATCAAGGGAAGCTATATTGACAAAGAATGACAGATCTCACTGTACTGTGGAGATGCAGCTCATGAGAAGGAACCAGCACACACCAGGTAAGTGCAGAAGCAGTGGGGCAGGGATGCTGCTGGCTGTGGGCACTTACAGGAGGCTACAAGTCTTGGTTTGGGTTCAAGGTCAGAGAAGAGAACTGAAGGGGGATCTTGGGCCATAGGAACCACCATCTCATACCTTAGGATTAGAAGTGATTACAAAAATTAAGCTATTACCAAAAAAAGAAATGCACAGGCAAAGAAGAAATAATCTAACCACAGAGGTAAATAGAGAATAGAGAAAAATGGGGGTTGTCTTCAGAAGAGAATAGTGAAGCAAATAAACCCTCTTCTACCATTTCAGTGATGTCAAATGGTTACCTGTCCAAAAAGAATTCACAGAAGAACTTAAAAAGACCTTAAAAATCAAATGAGAGAGATTGAGGGAAAATTTTTTTTTAAAAAAGGACAATCCAATAAAAACAAGAAGATTATGAAAAGAAAGTCAACCAATTAGAAAAGGAGATCCAGAATCTTAAGGAAGAAAACAACTCCTTGAAAATCAGAATTGGGCAAGGGGAAGCCAGTGAAATTCTAAGAAACCAAAAAATAATAAAATAAATTACAAAGAATGAAAAAACAGAAGAGAATGTGAAACATCTCATAAGAAAAATAAGTTATCTGGAGAACCTATCAAGAAGAGAAAACATGAGAATAATCGACTACCTGAAGGCTATAACAAAAAAAAAGAATCTTGATACAACAATATAAGAAATGATTAAAGAAAATTGTCCTCAAGCATTAGAATAAGAGGGGAAAGTAGAAATAAGAAAAATCCACTGATTACCACCTGAAAGACATCTACGAGGAAAACCTACAGGAATATTATAGTCAAATTTTGAAACCCTCAGTTCAAGGATAAAATATGTACAAGAAAAAAATTACATAGGTGATGCCACAATTAGAATCACACAAGATCTAGCACTGACAATACTAAAAGACCACAGGTCTTGGGACACTATATATAGAAGAGCAAAATAACTGGGGTTCAGGCTTGAAATATCATACCAAGCAAAACCAAACAAGATTCTGAATGGAAAAAAAAAGGACATTTAATGGATTGTAAGACTTTCAAGACTTTGTTTAAACACACACACACACACACACACACACACACACACACACACACACACACACCCTGAACTTAATAGAAGATTTGACATACAAGAGCCAAAAGAATCATAAGGTATATACAAGAGACCAATTAGAAGGGACTCAATAAGGACTGTCTGTTACCTTTTATGTATGTAAAATATGAAACATATATCTAAGATTGTTATTAGTAATTTGGTAGTTCATAAGAAAGATTGGGGTAGAACTGAACATGATATGACGTCAAAAAATAAAGCTGTTCAGGAACAGCTAAAAAGAGTAATTATGTTATATAAATGAGGCAAGAGAGGAAGAACAGGTATAGAGAAATTAGATGGGGGAGGAGGGCTGTTATTTCTAGAAACCCGCTTTCATAGGAAATGTGTTCAGGAGGAAAGAATACATATACATCTAGAAGAATATAAAAGTCTTCTGAATTTAGAAAGAAATAAAATGTTAAGGGGATGGGGAAAGGATAAGGGAGAGATATTTAGAACAGAGGGTGAGAGAATAGATTAAAGGGGGATACAGAAAGGTGTTTAGATTTATGGGAATGGGAGGATAAGAGAGGGATTGTTGGAGGCAGGGAAGGTTAAGTAGTAAGAGGGCAAGGTAATGGATAGAAGTAGAGGAATCAGGAAGGATAGGAAATAAGAGATACTCAGAAACATAAAAACAAAGATTAGAAGTAGAATCTCTTAGGGAAAATATATGTTTATGTGTGTGTGTATATATATATATATGTGTGTATATATGTATATTTGTATGCATATATCAATATCTATATACAAATATATACATGCTTAATTGTAGCCTGGCAAGGGGGAGGGAGGAGGAAGGGGGATAAAAGTAAATATAAATACAAATACGAAGTAAAAGGTATACAGCAGAGAACAAAAGAAAACCTATAAGGAAGAAAATAAAAGATGGGCATCTTTCAATATAATGCTTAGTATTTAATATATAGCTTTCTTGAAATGGAAATTTATTGCTATATATTTTGAGTCCTTTCTTACTTTCTGCTGTGCACATGACATTTTTTCTTTTCTAATTTTATATTTGTTTTAATATTTTAGCTTATAATATTTTTTCTTTTCTTTATTATGTACTTAAGTTTTAAAATTTAGTCTAAAATTTAAAAAGAGAGAGAAATAAAGTATAAACTCTTTGAGGGCAAGGAACATGTCTCCTTTTTTATGGTCCATACCATGCATTATTTTGCATAGAATTGTTAAATGTCAGCTAATAGAATTCAAATGAGTATCCATTTATTCTTTTCTTACATGAGCTCTTTCCACTATACCAAATGCTATTTTCACTCTTTGGAGTCAAAATTACATCTTACTGATGACACTTCCCAAGAGCTCTTTGAATATATTGTGTTCAAAACATGTTATGGATGATTTAGATAATGGCATGCATATAGTATTTTAAGAAGCTGGGAGGGATAACTAATACAGTAGTAGACAGAATAAGAGTTTAAAAGAATATAGATAGACTGAAACAATAGACTAGTCAATAAATATTTATTAAATACTTACAATGTGCTGAAAACTATGTTAAGTGCTGAAGATACAAATAAGAAAAATAAAGACAGCTACTGCCCACAAGGAACTTACAACCTAATTTGGGGGTTGGTGGTGATAATATATGAAAGGAAGCTGTAAATGGTGGCAGGGCTCTAAAGAGCACCTGGTATGTGGGGGGTGAGGTTCATGGAATTAAAACCACACAGAATAGATTATTTCTTCTTTGGGAAAGAAAGAATTGACTGGAAATGATGTTGCTGTTCAGTCATTCACAGTCATGTCTAACTCTTCATGTCCCCATTTGGCATTTTCTTAGCAAAAATGCTGTAGTGGTTTGCAATTTCCTTCTCCAGATCATTTTACAGATGAGGAAACTGAGGCAAATAGGATTAAGTGACTTGCCCAGGGTCACACAGCTATTGTCTTAGGCCAGATTTGAAGAGGAGTCTTCCTGACTCTAGGAATGTTACTCTATCCATTATGCTACCTAGCTGCCTTCTGTAAATATTCTGAATCCTCTACAAGGGGCAGTTTTGGGGGGAGTTTTTTGCTCTACCCTCTAGCCTTTCAATTAGAGGAGAGAAGTAGTTGAGTGTACTGAGGAGGTACTGAGTACCAAAGCTGAAGCAATATCCATGATGATAAGTTTTCTAGTGATGAGTTTATCCTGGGAGAAGCATGTTCATGGAGTCAAAATCAAGCAGAGAAGCTGGTACAAAATAGACAAAATGAATTCAATCAAATTCAACAACTTTACAAGTACATACTAAGCATCTTCTACATGCTATACACTGTGATTATGCTAGGTACTGGGGAAATATGGGCAAAAAAAGCCCTCACCCCTTTTTCTTAAGAAGTTTGCTTTTTTTGTAGCATGTTCAAGATAAGTAAATGTACAACTATTTGAGGAGAAAGCAAGCATTAATAAGTATTGAGTATCAAAGTAACCATCACAGCTGAAGTGATACTTGAGCTGAGCTCTGAAGGAAAGACTTCAGAATGCTGGATATCAGGAGGGAGTTCATTCCAGGTAAGGAGGACAGCTTATGTCAATGTAAAGAAATGAAAGATGGAAGGTCAAGTTTGTTATATAGCTTGTACTTCAGTTTGCCTGAAATTTACAACACAAAAGGGAAAGCAATATAATATAAGGTTAGAAATATAGGTTGGAGTTAGAAGATACTTATAAAGGGCCTTACTTAAATAGCAAGACAGGAATTTGTATTTTATCCTACCGGAAATAAGGAAGTGCTGAAGGCTTCTGAATAGGTTTATATTTATGCCTCAAGAAGCCGATTACAATAGATACAGTTAAAAGGGCCAACCCTAGGGTGATTAGAGTACAAATTAAAAGGAAAAGGAAGAAAAAGAAAACCCCTTTGGCTGACTGATTTTCCATGTTATGGCCAATGATAGATTGGTTCGTAAAGTAAAAACAAAACAAAACAAAACACTTGTGAAATACTATGGATTCATCAGGTCGTGCTACAAAAAAAAAAGTCTTTGTTTCAGTAGTATGTGGATATGGTGAACATGGCTGATGCCATTTGTCAGCACTTAGGCTATGATATATAAGAAAAATGGTATTACATATGTTTTAAAGTTGTCAGGATTTTCCTATAATCTCAGCTCTTTCTATGGCCATAACCCTAATAACCTGATCTTGAAAATTAAAGAGAGTGAGAAGGTCTTATGGGCAACAAGATAGTGGACTAGATATTTTTTTCAAATCCCTATGACCTCTCAAACCTCTCCAAAATAGAAATTGTGTACCAAAGTAAAAGCAATTTCAGCTTTTTATGGTCCAACTTCAGTCATTTTCATGGTCAGCCAGAATCCAAAATAAGATTAAAAAATCCATAAACTAATACTCAGTAATTCTGAGCTCACTCACACCCTCCCCCTACTTCCCAGACAACTACCAGTGAGACAGCACTAGCAGACTCAAGAACACAAGACAATTTTACAACAAAGACTATCCCTGCATCCTGTGCCACCCTTCCCCCTATTTCCAATGTCAGAGACATGCAGGCTTAGGGCTGTGGAAGTTTGCTTGGTCTCAACATCCAACCTGGCAATAAGCCAATAATTAAAGAAATAATAATAATAATGAAATAAAATAACATAAATAAATAAAAGAGAACTGCCCCAAATTTTTGAACATAGAATATTAAATTCCAATGAAAAGGCTTTTGGGGGTTGCAATCCCTAAGTTCCATTGCCATACAGCTGTGAACACCTGGTACCAGGGAAAGCAGGCTCTGTCGGTGCTGGTAAAAGCTGGCTTTGAATTGCTTGTACTGAGTTAGAAAACCAAGGAACAGAGGAAGTTCTGTCACCAGGACAAGACATTTTGTATGAGGGGAGCTGGGCAGCATTCCACCAATTCTGAGGGAAAAAGCATAGTACCCAGTTAGAACTCAGCTAGAACATGTTCTGACCACCCAAAAGTCATTTGGGGCAGAGACCTAGATTGATGAAGCATGAATTGTCAACTATAGAAGGAAACTGAGATGCCTTGAGATCCAGCCCTTACAGAAATTACAATCAGAGGGGAGGGAATCAGGAAGTGAGTGATAGTGAAAATAAAGGAGGAAAAAAGGAAGTACCAAAGAGTCCAGGAAGAAGAAATCTCAAAGACCTTGAATATCTAAATCAAAAGGAAAAACAGTAACTACAAAAGAAAACATGGCCTCCAGATCTAGTAAACAAGTTTACACATTTATGAATAAATACTCTAAACTGAAGGAAAATGATCCAACACTTGAGAGAGGAGCCTGTGGAATTTGAGAACATGCAATCATAACACATTTTTCCTTAATGGTATAAAAAAGAAATGAGAATTATAAGAACAGAATTTATTTCCTGGACAGTAAAAAAAAATAAGCAAAATAACAAAACTTGAATCTGCAATAGCAAGTTTCATCAAAGAAACAAAAAAGAGGAAAAAAAACAATTCAGAATCCAAGTATATGGAAGTGAAAGACAACCGAGGAGAAGAAGAGAAGCAAAAACAAGAACATTAAAAGAAAACATGCTCATTATGTGAGCAAAACATACAGATGTTGAGACAGGATGCATAGAAACAATTTAAGGATCACAGGACTGCAAGAATTACAATAATATCCTTAGCACAAAATTAAATAAATAAAAGAGAGAGAACTGCCCCAAATTTTTGAACATAGAAAATTAAATTCCAATGAAAAGAATTCACATATTGCCTCCAGAAACAAAGACTTCAAACTCCAATACACATAGTGGTTAAATTGAACAATTTAATTCAGAAACAAGTTCTACAATCCATCAGGAGAAAAAAAAACTTCAAATATGAAGGAAAGAACATTTAAATAATGTGATTATTCATTTCAACTATTGCACACCCACTAAAAAAAAGGAGGAGAGAATGGAATGCTGTATTCCAAAGAACTTGGAATTGAGGATGTAGTCCAGGATAACTTATCCTGCAAATCTGAAATTAATTATACAGGACAAAAGATGAATGTTCATTAATATAGAAGAGTTTGCAATAGTTTTAGAAAGAAAGCCAGAAATGAAGAGACTATTTTCTTCGCAAACATCCCAAACAACAGAAATGCAGTAGTAAATAGATGCACACAGCAACAGCCACAAAATGAGAAAAAGACCAATAAGAAATTTCTTTCTCAATATACACAAGGAGGTTATTGTTGTCGTTGTTGTTGTGTTTGTCCTTCCTCAAAGAAGACTCTGACATCAGGGAGATGATGACATGACTTGCAATTGACTTCAATTTGAGTGAGGGAGGGCTATGCAAGGTCACTAGCCTCACTTTCTCCTCCAGAGCCATCTGGATCCAGTTGCCAGATATTCATCAGGTGACTAGAGATGGCCCAGGATGCAATGGAAGACCCTGGCCCTTGTAAGCTAAGTTCTTTTCGGGTTCTCACTGTGAGTGAGGTAATGCCTATTCAGTGAATAGGCCTCTTTAAGAAGTGAGTCAAGGTGATGAGGGCGGGGCCCAAGCCAAGATCTTCACCCTTTGCCTCAAAGGGAATCTGACTCACAGGCCCCAGACCCTCATCTCCCTTTGAAAGCCTTAGCTTTACCTTTTAATCTCATTCAGATGCGCCCTAAAAGCCTTAGGCTCCCTCTTGTCTATAGGCCCCAGAAAGGCCTTCCTTTGTCTCCTTTTGAAAGTCCTAGCCCCACCTTGACTTTGTGCAGATGCCTTTCAAACTTCTGCCTTCCTGTTCCTCCATTATCTATTCCCATTGTCTATTCAATCTCACTGACCTCCCCAATTAGAATTGTTACCTACACCCTTTACCCAACCCCCTTCTCTGGCCACCTAAAGTTACTTTAGTATTTAAGATCCACCTTGGCCCTCATTCAGACGCTGAGAATCTCACGCTCAAAAGGCTGAGAACCTCTCATGCCCGCTCATCCTTACGGGCATCACCCGGCCTATATGATTTACTACTAATAAACTTTTCCTCTGGCTGAAGAAGATTTGAGTTGAATTCTTTCAGACAGGGCCCGGTACCACGATCTTGGGGTCCCAGCACCCCAAAACCCCTAGACCTCTTCAAAGGGATGGCCCCTTTAATACAAAAATTTAAAAAAAACAAACAAACTGGGAGGGGAAGACCCTCAGGGTTGCTGGCCAAAAGAGAAACAGTTTCTATTTACATTTATTTTAACCAAAAGTGCCCAAAAAATAACCATTAAGTGGTGCTTGGGCAGAAACCTATTGTTGTCCAATCTATGAGAGGCACAAGGGATGTGCTGGAGTCATCAAATAAAAAACTAGCAAGGGAAAGGTGACCTCAGTGGGCTCAAAAAGAGAAAAGCTAACAGAAAAGTGAGTGTGTATGGGGGGGTATGAAAGGGAGAGAAAAGGAAGAAGGATTTATTTTGGAGGTAGGAAGGGGTTCCACTGATTAGTGATTTTATGGGTGAAGTGAGATACAGGCTCTGTATTGAATGAGGCCTGGAGGATTTTGTGCCTAAAAGGTCTATTTTTCCCAGGAGGAAGGATTGGAAACCCTAGGGGAAAGTGACACTTGGAAAAGTAAGAAAGCATGGATGCAGGGAAAAGTTTTCCAGGCAAATGTAGGGGGAACTCAGCAAGAGGGGAAGTAGGTAAGTGAGGGGAGGGGAGAGGAGATGGAGCAGTGTCCTCTCTTATACCAGCAATAATTAGCACGGTTCTGAGAGTTAAGCACAATGGAAAAGAGAAATCTGTGGGGTAAATCCTACAATATAGAGGGCACTTAGAGGGCAGGTCCTAGAATGGATACCTTGGAAGATCTGATTGTATGAAAACAGAAAAGAGAGAGGGGAAGAGAGCCAACGGCATCAGGGCCACTTAAAGAAGTTAAAACAAAGTAACTGAAGAAACATAATGCAGTGTTTACAGCAGAAGAGAGGAAAATTTATAACTTGAAAAAAAATTTTTTAGAGAAACATGGAGGAAAACATAAACCTAAATCTTATAGCTTTAAATGCAAATGGATTAAACAATCCAATAAAATGAAATAGAATGAGAAATTAGATAAGAGAAAGAAAAACAAAAAGTATAATCTGTTGCTTACAAGAAACACATTTAAAAAACGAACACATATACAAAATAAAACCAAGGTGATGGAAAAAGATTTATTGTATATGAAGTGAATTTTAAAAAAAAGTGTGGCCATCTTGCTATCAGAGAAAGCAAAAATATTTTTAAAAATAGAAAGAGATAAGCAATCATATGATGTTGAAAGGAACCATAGACAACAAACTGATATCAGTAAAAACTATGATAATATAATGAAATTGACAGTGGTACCAAAATTAATTGATACTTTTAATGCTATACCAATAAAATTACTAAGAGGATATTTTCCAGAGATTGATAAAATCATAACAAAATTCATTTAGAAAAACAAAAGATCTAAAATATCAAGGGAAATAATGAAAAGAAGTAAGGATATAACCATCTGGCCTTGGTTAAAAAGTAGAGACAGATCAGTGGAACAGACTAGACTATGGATAATTCAGAAATATTAGAACTCAATAGCCCAGTGTTTGATAAAGTAGAAAACATTAGTTACCCAGGGAAAAACTCTCTGATTGACAAAAAACTGCTTGGGAAACCAGGAAGCAGGATGGTAGAAATTAGTCTTAGACCAAACACCTTATACCATATTCCACAATATATTCTAAATGGATATGTGACCTTAATGTTACAAATGATACTCTGAAAAATTAGATGAGAATATGGCTATATACTTCTCACAGCTATTGGTAAGAGCTGTATTCTTAACCAAACAAGAAATAAAGGTAATCACAAAAAGATAAAACAGATAACTGATGACTTGAAACTGAAAAGTTTCTTCACAGACAACATTAATGCAGCTAGGATAAGACAGGAAGCAAACAAATGGGGAAATTTTTTATCAAAATTCTCTGATAAATGTTTGGTATCCAAGATAAATAAATAATATATGTTTTATGAGATATATATCTATATCCTTGATATTAAATATTATTTAAATATTAATAAATTTAATACATAAACATTCTTGTATTTTATATATAGATTGTATTATATCTGTATCTTTATATATCTTGTGGGGAATGGCTATCTTCATAGATAGATAAATAGATAGACAAACAGACAACTAGACATTCCCTAACAGATAATTAGTCAAAGGCTATGAGCAAAACTTCTCAAATGAAGACCTGCAAAGTATTCACAGTCACATAAAAAATATTGCACATCACTTATAATAAGAGAAATGCATTCAAAACAGCTGAGATTTTACTTCACACCACGGAAATTTGCAAAAATGACAAAAAAATGTTAACAATGTTGGAGGTGTTGAGAGGAAGGTAATAATTATCTTCTAATATATTGTTGGTGGAGCTGTGAAATAGTACTACCACTTTTCAAAAGTGATTTGGAATTATGCAAAAAGGAAAATGCGACTAAATTTTCCATTCCCTTTGAACCAGAGACTACTATTATGGGCTTATACTTCAAGGGAATCATTGATAAGAAAAATGTCTCCATATGCTCCAAAATATTTATAGCAGAACTTTTTGTAAAAACTAATTAGAAACAAAGTAGATGCCCATGAATTAGGGAATGATAAACAAATAGTGGCACATGAATGCAATGGAATATTACTGTGCTATAAGAAATTATGCACGTGATGAAACCAAGAAGCATGGAAAGAACTATATGAATGGATACAAATTAAGTAAGTAGAGTGAAGAAAACAATCTGCACAGCAATTTTAACAACATGAATAGAAGGAATAATACACTAAAAAAAAGTAATGTAAGAAAATTATAAAGATCAAGTGGGGCTCTGAAGACATATGAGAAGATACTTCTAATGTACTCCTTCTTGGAGATGGGATGCTCACAGGTGTTAAATATTGCACATATTTTGTGACTTTTTTATTTTATCAAACAGTTCTGTCAGTTTTTTCTTCTCCAAAAAAAATGCTATTTATCATATGGGTTGGTTTTTGGGGAAGTGGGGGATAAATGGGATACTACAGTGATATACAAAAGAGAAACTATTAATAAAAACTTATTTAAAAATTAATTAATCACATTCCCAACAGCAAGTAAGTGGCAAGATTACTCTTTAGTCTTCTTTTCTTTCAGCTTTGCTTAAAAAACAACAACAAAATAAGGGGCACAAAAATTCTAAAAAAGAGCAAGGTACCTCTTATCATTGCTATGGTATTGCCAGGAATCATTCTTATGCCATGGAGTAAGGGGCTAAAGATCCTCAACATCCAGGTGAAAGATGCTGCTGCATGTTTTCAATCTTTTATTTGAACAAATGAACCAAGTGGTTTCTTTCTGATTTAAAAGGTATAGATTTATGAATTGATTTTAATGAATGCTTTATTTCAAAATTTTAATTTTATAATTTAATATTTTATGAATAATTGATATTTTGTGACTTAATAAATAATATACTTTACTATAATCAAGGAGAATCTTAGAATACAGTCAACAGTCATTCCAATTTTGTTGTACAAACTTTTATGAACAAACAATTTATGAACAAACTTTATTTGTCCTTCTTTGTTCAATAAATTTCTTTCTTAAAGAAAAATAAAGAGGATGAGAGATACTTTGTACTTTGATATGAGATGGTCCAGAAATACATGAAGCAGAATTCTGAGATAAGAAAAAGCAGAACAACAACAACAAAAGGTTAATAGAGTTGAAACCCATGATAAGGAAGGAAATAGTAAGAGAGCAAATAACTGCCCTTGATGAGTTCACCTAATCAAGACGAACTACGCAACAGGGCAAAAAAAAAAACCCCACAAACCTTGCAGATGAAGTTGCCAAATCTATGACAGTGAGCTTTGAAGTCATGGAAAACAAAAAGAGATTCTTCAGGATTAGAGAAGAGCAATTGTGATTCTCATTTTCAAAAAAAAAGAGGAGACTGTAGAATTTACAAGGTATAGGCAAGTGAGCTTGAATTCTGTCAGAATTCTAGAACGTATTATTAAAGGGATTGTTAGTGAGCATCTAAAAGCTGGCAAAATGAGCATAAAGCCAACATGGATGACTTCATCAATAAGAAGTCATGTCAGGCTATTCACATGTCCTTTTTTTTGATAGAATTGAAAGATTAGCA
Source organism: Phascolarctos cinereus (assembly GCF_003287225.1). Lineage (NCBI taxonomy): Eukaryota > Metazoa > Chordata > Mammalia > Diprotodontia > Phascolarctidae > Phascolarctos > Phascolarctos cinereus. Next base: position 227,269,702 of record NW_027556098.1, on the reverse strand, counting down.
GATTAAGAGAATGGTATAGATATTATTTACCTAGATTTCAGCATACTTCATGAAATCCTGTTCCCATGCCTTATTATGGCTTAGAAGTGACTCTGTGTTCTATAAATGCAGGTGAGTGGGGTTATGTCAGCTCTGAATATTGTATTTGCAGTGTAAGAAAGTCTTTGAGGACAGTCTAAAAGATAGACTGCATCCACTTTTCAATGCCCAGCATACTCAAATACAGTGAGGCTCATCGCCAATAATCTGTACCAGGTACTAAATTACCTAGCCCTGGCAAAATAAGAAACAAATAAAAATACAAAATAGTCCTCAGGCCTTTGTAGCCTCTTTGGACTTCTATAGTGATAGAAGCAGAGTGTCACAAAACAGGTCAAAGGAGGCTTAGAAGCATATAGTTTTATGTTAATTTAACTGTTTGTATTTAAATATAAAAATCTCCTCAGCCAGGGCATGTTAGCTTGAGCTTTACTATTCTTGAAACCCTGGGTAGTGCTTCAAAGACAGAAAGAATGGAATCCTGGGGCAGCTGTGAAGAAATTTCAATTGAGAACCATCTCACCATTGACCCAGACAATAGAGCATTCGCGTTACAATGCCAAATGAGTTAAGTACATTTGTTGTATTGATTTTTTTTGAATGCCTAATAAATGCTACTGATAATTGAAGGCTTATCCACTCATTGCTATTCAGTAAACTCCAGTGGCTCCTTATTGCCTCTATTTCTCTTTTAAATCCCTGATCAAGCTAGCCCCAAACTATGTTTCTTTCCTCATTGGACATCCTTTCTCTTCTTACCTCCCATATTCTACATTCCAGCTAAATTGGCTTTTTCTCTGTTCTTCCCACATGGCACTTCACCTCCTATCTCCATGCCTTCAAAGTAGCTTCCACTCATTCATGTAATGTAAGAGAGAGTTCTCTGCTCAGTGAATTCATCTTTTCTTTCAAAACACAGCTCAAGTACCACTTTCCATCAGTTTTTTAGCCTTTTGTGTATCATTGCCCCCTTTGACAATCTGGTAAAGTCAATGATACCCTTCACAGAATGTTTTTAAATGCATAAAACAAAATGTGCAGGATTGCCAAGGAAATTAATTATATCAAAATACTAAAGATAAGTTCACAGATCCTAGATTAAAAACTTTTTCATATGAAATTTTTTCTGATTCCCCAAATGCTAGTATCCTCACTTCCTGTTATGTTTCTTAAGTACATTGTATTTATTTGCATTTGTTCTTGTAATTATTTTGTACGTCCTTGAAAAGTGAGCTTAACTTCTCATAAATTTGACAATTCTCCATTGAAAGGCATCTTCATTACAAACTACTACACTAGGGAAAAGGGATTTGATAGCAGCTATCAGAAGTTCAACCTAAAAGATGTTATAGAAGTCAGGCTGGGGAATGCAAAAGGAATCACTACTATATCTATGAAAGAAGAGGTAGAAGCAGGAAATGTGCACACACAGACACACACACACACACACACACAGACACACACATATATACTCACTGTTTATGTAATCTCCCCATTTTGCAGCTTCTGATAAAAAAAATCCTTTCTTTCTGAGAATATCTACCCACTTATACATTCTTCATTCTAGTCAAACTAGCTTGCTTGCTGTTCTTTGCAGATAACATTCCATCTCCCATGTCCAAGACTTCATCTGGAATGCATTTCCTCCTTTGCTCCAATACATAGGCTCCCTGGTTTGCTTTAGGGTTTAATTCTAATAACATCTCTTGCATAAGGCCTTTTCACATGACCATAACTGCTAGCTCCTCCCCTACCATTCCTTCTAGACAAAAAAAAAATTATCTTAAAAAAAAAAGAAACCACTGCATATTTTAAAAGATGCAGTATTATATAGTAGATAAAGACCTGGCCTCAGAATCAGGAAGATGATGGTTTAAGTCCTACATCTGATATGTTCTTACTGAATATTCCTGGGTAAATCACTTAACCTTTCAGTCTCATAGGTCAAAGGTGTCAAACATGTACCCAGCAGGCCATTGCCTGCAACCATAGTAAATGCAGCCCAAAACAGATTCAAAATTAATTGGGAAATATTTAACAAAATAAATTAAAAATATAATAGAACACAAATAATGTTAATATAAGGTTTTCCCAATCAATTTGCAGTGCAGTAGGGATCTTCCCTTTTTGTTTGAGTTTCACGTCACTGTTCTAGGTAACTCTCTAGGACTATAAATTGCAGTGTACGTTCCCTTCATATGTAAGAGTTTCCTCAACTGGAAATCATAGTTGTAGCCCATTTTGTAGATAGAGTATAAGCCCTCTGAAGGAATGTTATATGTTTGCCTTTGTATCTTAGCACTTTACTTCAATGCCTACTACATGGTAATTGTTGATTGATAAATTGATAGGTGTTGACTTCCCCTTCTGGGAGCCAAGATGGTGGAGTAAGAAATGAGTCTCCTTACTCTCTCTTATTAACCCCTGAAATCCCAGAAAATATCACCCCAGGAAAAACCCTGGAACAGCTGAACCAGAAGAAAGATGGGGTGCAGCAGTCCAGTAACTTGAGGGATTAACTGGAAAGGCCCCCTCTTACCCTGGGGAAAGGGGAGCAGTACAAAACAGGAGGCATCTTAGCAAGCTAGTGGAAAGCCCCACCTCAGTACACTAGGAGGAGACCCTGAATCCCAGGTGGTGGAGCAGTCAAACACCAACACCTGGACCCCAAGTGCCTCACTGAGGGTGGGGAACCAGTGGAAACCAGCTCAGAAAACCACCAGGTGCCTTGGCATTCTGCAGCAACTGACTCTTCCAGTGCCTCAGCAAACCTAAGGGAAGCAGCGCTCCAAGGGTCTCCAGGCAGATAAATACCCTAAAACAGCCATCTGAAAAAAGCTGAAGAAAGCAAAAGGAAGGAAAGGCCTGGGTGAGCAGGAATCTCCAGGAGCCACACTACCCAATTCTACCCCTAGAGTTCCAGTATTGCTGTTTCCAGCATAACACCAGGTAAGCTGCCAGAATCCTACAGCCCCCAACTGCCAACATGGGAGTCCCCAGGACACAAATCCATCAACCAAGCCCTGCTCCTAACACAAGAGGCTTTGGTTTGTGCCCTCTTCTCCCCAGCAGGGGAGCCCAATCTCTTTAAAGGCTGGGAAATAAACAAACACCACGTGCAAAAAGAAATGTCTGATAGATTCTTATTATGGGAAGAGTGAAGATCAAGACAGAAATTCTGAAGAGGACAACATTGTTGACAAACCCACGCCTGTAACCTGAAAAGGGAATATAAACTGGTCTGAAGCCCAAAAAGCCTTCTTAGAAGAGCTCAAGAAGGATTTTAAAAGTCAAATGAGAGAGATAGAAGAAAAATGGGAAAAGAAATGAGAGGTATACAAGACAGAGTTAATAGTTTGGAAAAGGAAGGACAAAAATTAACTGTAGAAAACAAGTTCTTAAAAAATACAATTGGCCAACTGGAAAAAAAGTACACTGAAGAAAACAAGTCCCTAAAAAACACAATTGGCCAAATAGGGAAGGAGGTACAAAATCTAATAGAAGAAAACAATTTGTTAAAAATTTGAATTGAGTAAATGGAAGCTAATGACTCTATGAGAGAGCAGTCAAACACAAACAAAAGAATGAAAAAAATAGATGAAAATGTAAAATATCTCATTGGTAAAACAACTGACTTGGAAAATTGATCCAGGAGAGACAATTTAAAAATTATTGGTCTACCTGAAAATCACAAAAAAGAAAAGAATCTGGACAGTATCTTTCAGGAAATCATAAAGGAAAACTGCCCTGAGGTCCTAGAACCCGAGGGTAAAATAGCCATAGAAAGAATCCACAGATCACCTCCTGAAAGAGATCCCAAGTTGAAAAAGCCAAGGAATAGAGTAGCTAAATTCCAAAATTACCAGATCAAAGAGAAAATACTGAAATCATCCAGAAAGAAACAATTTAAATATCATGGAACCACAGTCAGGATTACACAGCACCTTGCAGCTTCTACATTAAAAGACCATAAGGCATGGAATATGACATTCCATAAGGCAAAGGAGCTTGGATTACAACCAAGGATCAACTACCCTAGGAAAATGAGCATGATCTTTCAGGGGAGGAGATGGATATTCAATGAAATAGGGGACTTCCATACTTTTCTGATAAAAAGACCAGAGCTCAACAGAAAATTTGATCTTCAAATACAAGACTCAAGAGAGATAGAAAAAGGTAAACAGGACAGAAAGTAACAATATGTTATTAATAAGGACAAACTCTTTACATCCCTACAAGGCAAGATGACACTTGTAACTCTTGAGAACTGTATTGTTATTACACCATGTAAAAGGGGTATATAAAGGGGGTGGGTATAAATTGACTTTGATGTAATAATGAAAAAAAATCTAATCAAGTGGGTTAAATGGATCCAGGTAAGTGGATTAATCTGATCTAAGAAAATGTACTGATAGAAAAGGAAAGGAGAGTAAATTACATCACAGGAAAATGCACAAAAAACCTATTACACCAGAGGGAAAGAAGGGAGGGAGATGAGCATTGTTTGAACCTTACTCTTATCAGATTTGGCTTAAGAAGGGAATATCACAATCAGGTATAGAAATCTAACATGCCCTAGAAGCAGGAGGAGGGAAAAGGGGAAAGAAAAGGGAGGGGGCTAATAGAAGGGAGGTGGGACTGAGGGAGATGGTGGTCAAAAGCAAAACATTAGTGAGGAGGGAAAAGGAGAAAGGAGAAAGAAAAGCATAAACTGGGGTGTGGGGAAGGGAGAAAAGAAAGACACAGATAGTTATCATAATTGTGAATGTGATATATGAATCTAATGGAATACTGTTGTGCTATAAGAAATGATGATCAAGCAGACTTCAGATAAACCTGGAAAGACTTGTATGGTCTGATGCTGAGTGAAGTGAGCAGAACCAGGAGAACATGGTACATAGTAAGAGCCACATTAAGTGATGATTGACTTTGCTAGACTTAACCCCTCTCAGCAATACAAGGATCTAAGACATCTCCAAAAGCCTCATGATGGAAAATGCTATCCACATCCAAAGAACTATGGAGTTTGAAAGCAGATCCAAGCATACTATTTGCTATTTTATTTTCTTCTGTTGTGTTCTGTTTCCTCCTTCTGGTGGTTCCTCCTATTAATTCTAATTCTAACTTACATCATCACTAATGTGAAAATATGTTTAATAAGAATGTATGTGTATAGCCTATATTAGATTGTGTGCCATCTTGGGGAGGGAGGGAGGGAGGGAGGGGGAGAGAAATTTAAAACTCAAAAGCTTATGGAAGTGATTGTTGATAAATCAAAATAAATTAATAAAAAAAGAAAAAAAATAAATTGATAAGTGTTGATAAATGTTGATTCATTGATTTCTATCCTCCTCCCCACCTTGGGATACTTATGTTTGCGTAAATACTGTTATCTCTCTCTACCATCTACTTGCCTGTTAGTATTATTTTCACAAGAGAATGTCAACTATGAAGATTAGCTCATATATAACATGCTTTACATATTGTACTTAGCATTCTTTACATAGACCAGGGATCCTTAAACTTTTTGTGTCATGGAACCCTTTTGCAGTGGTGAAGCCCCTTCTCAGAATAATGTTTTTAAAATGTTTAAAATAAAATATGCAGGCTTATAAAAAAAAACAATGATATTGAAATAGTTATCAAAATATATATTTTTTTTGAAAAAGTTCATGGAACCCAAGTTAAGAACTCTTGAAATAGACTGTAACCTTCTACTGGGGAGGCACCACATTATATGGTACCTGAAAAGGAAAAGTATTTAATACGAATGTTTCATAATTCTAATCATGATGAAGAAAAACAAAATCTGCTCTATTCTGGGTATAAATACAATTTTAAAACATCAGATTCTCCTCCTCCCTTCCCTCCCAAAAAACCTCTAACCATTTACTTTCATTACATGATTAACCAGTTTCAAATGTTAAGGTTGAGGAACTATGGGAAGAAGAATGGAGAGGGAATAAAGATATATTTGTTCTAGGCCTTACTCTGTCACTTGGTCAGGGTATGATCCTAGACAAATCATTTAATGTATCTGCATCTCATTTCCTTATCTACAAAATTAAAGGAATAGATTGGAATAGATTCTCTCCTTAAGTACTAACCTAGCTGTAGGATATTGCCATCCTAATCTGTAGGATACTGCCATCCTATGATATTCTTCTTTGAAAAGTTGGATACCACTGAAAGCTGCATTGAGTACTTTATGCTATATGGGTACCATTAAGGAGAGTCTAAATAATCAGTGAGGAAAAAATTCAGAAATATGATGGGAAAAAGAAATAGAGGACAGTAAATTAAACCATTACTAGAAAATAAGAAATAAGAATCCTTGTAAAGACCTCTCATCAAAAGGAAGGTAAACCACTCAAGGATTACATTAAGTAACAGGTTTAAGAAAAATATGGTCTGAAATATTATCTTCTAATAACTATAAGTACAAGAGTTTCTAAAATGCCATACATAATACCTATGAAATTGTGTGCCATAATGTAATAACACGTTATGCTACCATTAACACATTGTAACTATGTCATTTGGAAGGCTAATTTTTTTTGTGTGTAAAACCACTTAACTACATAAAATTGAAAATAATGATTATTGTAACTACTTCCACTTTTCATCTTTAGAAGTTCAGGCTTAAATACTCCATGAACAGTTTATGAGACTATGTATTTTTCTGAAATGGCCACATAGTATTCTGAGTAAAAATTGCCTTAAAATTCCTATATACATAAATCATAAGATCTCTTCACATCATATCATTATGAGAAGTCAAGTTAAGTCACCTAAAAACTACTGACTATAGCATAAAGTTGACCAGAGAATTTGATGAGAAATTAAAAGAAAATGACAAGTTAATCATAGAATCTCAGAGTTTAGAAGTCATTGGACATCGACATACTCTTGCCCAATACGTCAATTCATTCTAGAATATTTCTAGTATGTGGTCATCTAGTTTCTATTTGAATACTATAACTAAAGGAAAGCGCTTTTTTTTTCTCCAACAATATCTATTCTATTTTCAGACATCTGTAATTATTAGGACATTCTTGTTACTGAATTAGGATCTGAATTCTTGAAACTTCTACCCAGTGGTCCTAAATTATTCTCTCTGTAGCTTCCTAGAACAAGTCCACTTACTCTATTACTCCTTCCATTGGAAGACTGGTGTTGTCTCACCTAATTCTTCTTCAGGCCAAATCTCTCCAGTTCATCTAATCAATTTTCCATAGTCATGGTTTAAATTACCTCACCATCTTGGTTGAATTCTTCTGGTTCTATCCAAATTTGTCAATGTCCTTCCTAAAATGTTATAGACAAAACTGGAAACAATTCTCCAGATATGATCTGACTAGCCTAGAGGATTCCTCCCTTGGTTTAGAAACAATACTTCCATTAATACAGCCAAAATTGAAGTAATTTTCCTTAATTGCAATTATTGTCATACTGAGGTTGCACCAAACAAAACTTCTGTTTTCCTCCTTTAGCCTTCTCATATCATCTTAAAGTTCTAGAAGATCACATCCTGGGTATGTGACAGAGGGAATTTTCTTGCAAGTATGGATTGGACTCAAGTTACTAAGGTTCTTTCTAATTTAACATTCAAGGATTCTATGTCTAACTATATTCCCACTATCCTCTACTTGTGTTGTTGATTGCTTTTTAGCACATGTGAAAGACTTTACCTTTATCTGCATTAAATTTCTGTGGAATGATAGGTCTATCATGCCACATTGTCAAGAACATCTTTTTGGATTCCAATTCTGTCATTTTGTCAAGCCATGCCTTTTAGCATCTTGGTTCAGGAAATCTCTGAAAGTGACTGTGATGTATATCTTCATACACATGTTAAACATAAAAGGCCAAGGTCATACTGCTGCACCGTATTACTAGGGATCTAATTTTAGGTTGGCATGGATTCACTAGTAAACCCCTTGGCTGCAGTCATTCAATAAACATTTATTAAGCACCTAAAATATGGAGACACTGTACCTTACACAAGGAAAGAAGGAAGGCAATAAAAGTGATTTTTATCAGAAATCTTTGCTGTTCCTCAAAACCACTGAAATCTATGTGTTTCACTAAATTGAGTGAAAATGTTATTTTAAAGGGGCATTGTCTCTGCCTAAATTAGTTTAGGTGAGATTTCTGAACAGTGGAGGTCAGACTATTGAAAGAGGCACGTTCACAAAAAAATCTATCTCACAGACCAAACACTTAATTTAGGAAAAGAAGAAGTAGTAGCAACTACAAAAGAAAAAAAAACAGTATTTTTTCATTCAAACTGTCCTGTGGTGGTGGTGGTGGAGACATTTTTATCATTTTAATGTATGTAACTTCATCTAGTCTTTAAGTTGCATTGTTAAACACTCTTTTGGTAGGGAACCTGTGCACAACACAATTTGAAGTCCTGTGCCAGGAATTCAAAACTTTCTACAAGCTAGCATCTCCCTACCTTCCTGGCTTTATTTCATATTAGTCTCTCCATGCACTTTTTACCTTTCAGTCAAATTCAGAAACCCCACCACTTCTAATATCTCCCCCATTCCTTTATTCATGCTATTTTCATGCATTGAATCTTGTCATTTCCTCTTTTTGCTTGTGTACTGTTCATCCTTTAAAGTGATACTCAAATACCACCTTCCTTTTGGAAGACCTGCCTGAACATAGCTCTTCTGCATATTGAGACTGAACATTCTCTAAGACTGCTTTTAGAATTTTATTTTATCCTGTGATGATGCAATGATCATTTAATAATACGCATTGTAGTTTCCAGGTATTTGTGCTTATCTCCTTAGTAGACTATAAACTATGATGACTGAAATCACATCTTATCTAAGTTCTGCATTTTCCCAGTGCCCAGCCTAATGCTCTGCATACAATAGCTCAGTAAATATTTGTTGTGTTTTATGCCACTAACATTAAAAATGAAGAGTTTATAAGATTCCCAAATCTATGAACACAGTGAATGCCACAATAGTCATTAGAATGATGTCCAAATGGTAGACTTTAATACTTAAGGTTAAAAAAAATGAAAATTCACTCAATCATTAATTTCCTATTGTATACAACATATTACAGGAGGCAACAGAGTTGACACAGAAAAAAAATAAGACAAATAAGACAGATAAGCTCTCTGACCTTAGAAAGTTTAAAATAATATTAAAAGCTTGACTTAGTCTACCAAACTCATACTCTTGATTATATGAATTTCCAATGACTTCAATAACCTTTATATTAGGGCTAATATCTATGAATGGAATTTCAAAAATATGATTTGGGTCTACAGATACAGGAGCATCACAGATGGCACATTCACATCTCATCATATTCAAGCTCCCAATGTTACTAGATGATATCTTTACTAGATTTGTGCTATCTGTATTTTATGAAATATCCAATATTAATATAGATCTATAACTGTATTTGTTCCCTTTTAATGTGCTTTTACCATGAGATTTACTTTTTTGTGTCATTGTTTTTTGTTTCCTCACATTCTTGTCTAGTTTTCTTTTTATTGTTCCTCTTTCCTCACTGGAGTTTGCAACACCTCCCAATTAATATCATCTGCAAATTTAATTAACATGCCATTTATTCCTTCTTCCAGATAATTAATAAAGTTGTTAGAGAAAACTTGGATGAACACCAAGCACCCCACTAGACACCTCCCCCAAATCGGATGCACTGACATTTATAATTACCTTTTATTTATGGTCCTTAAGCACATTTCTAGTGCTCATTCTAGGGCCAATTTAAATCAATTTGGGATGAGAGGGGGTATTTTGAGAAATATACCAACTGCTTCTTATTCTGTTTATGTGATCATTCATAAAACCTGCCCATGGCACAACATTTACATTTTTTGTCAAAATGGTGAGGTAATTGAGCATTGAAATAATGAAAAGAAAAATAAGTCTCTTTTATTGATGATCTTTTTTTTAAAATGACTATCATTTCCAGATGACTTCCTCCTCCTACACCACCACTCAACAGTCTTGTCCATTGTAACAAATAAGCACAGCCAGGCAAAACAAAGCAATACATAAACTACGTCTGAGGACGTTTTCCTTATGCTGGGCCTATTGTCTACCACCTCTCTGTCAATGGGCAAGAGGCAAGTGCTGTGTAGTCATAATTGGTCACTACATGAATCAGAGTTCTTGAATCTTATTTTCTTTTACGTTATTGTGGCCATTATGTAAATTGCTTAATTCTGATTACTTTGTTCTTCATCTATTCATATAAATATTCCAAGGCTTCTCTCAAATCTCTATATTTATCATTTCTTATGGCAGCATACCATAGGTAGCCTGCTACTACAGAGCTGTCCATGAAACCAGTAAGACCTGGGCCAAAGTCCCACTACTGGCTGTGTGAACTTGAGCAAGTAACTTAATACATTTGTGCTCATAGCAACTCTCTAACACTACAAATTACAGAGGGTGCCATGACTCCTAACATTGTTAGGAGAAATTTCCTCATTCAGGAGGTCTCTATACCATGAAATAATAGATCTAGTCCTGATCCCTCGTCTACATAACGTTAATATCACACATATTCATATGTTAGAATTTGTGCTCTTGTCTTGCATTTCTTTGCAACTATAAAAGTGCTATTGACAATAAGCATGGACTTTTTCCCACTGTCTTTGACCCAGGCAGGTTGTGTGCATAGTAGTTGTGTCACTGGGTCAAAGGACAGGTGAAGTTTAAGAAGTTCCAAGTGAAGGAGCATTTAAGAAAGGCCCTAATTACATTATTCACATGTTAAAGGAGTGTGTATGAAAGGTCATTCACTTTTTACATTTTGCGCTTTCATTTAGCTTAATGAAAATATTCACTTATATAAATTTCCAAATTTAATTTTCTAACCATATACAATTGATACTAATTCTTTTGAAAGGTATTTGTGTCCTAGAATTAAAGATTTATATCAAGGAACTTCCACATTAGTACTATTAAAAGATGTTTCCAAAGGAAAACATTAAAGTAAGTTCTAGTTCTACTTTAACCTCATAAAGGTTTCATTAGGAAGAAAACCCATTTTTAGCTTCCTTTTCAATTTACAATATGTACTACATGTACATTGGCAATTATTATTTTTAACTGCACAGAACATCTAATCCAATCCCATCATTAGAGAGTATCCTGAGCCCTATTCTCTGCCTTTATACATATATGTATGTATATGTATATCTATCTATCTATCTATCTATCTATCTATCTATCTATCTATCTATCTTCTTCTATCTATCTATCTATCTATCTATCTATCTATCTATCTATCTATTATCTATCTATCTATCTATCTTATTCCCTTCCACTTGGGGATCACAACAGCGCTAGTTCACTTATTATCTCTATGTAGCTGATGCCCTAATCCAGGGGTGGGGAACCTGCTGCATTGAGGGTGTGGCCTTTTGACTGAGACCAAGTTTTACAGAACAAATCCTTTTATTAAGGGGGTTTGTTCTGTGAAGTTTGGATTCAGTCAAAGGGCTGTACTTGAGGACCTTGAAGGCCACATGTGGCCTGGAGGCCACAGGTTCCCTACCCCTGCCTAATCTATATATCTCTCCCTAATTTCTCTTTTGAGCTCCAGCCCAGCATCACCAATTGCTTGTTGGACATTTCAAAATGAATATTTTATTTTTTTTATTTAGTTGTTTCAGTCATTTCTGACTCTTTGTGATCCCATTTGGGGTTTTCTTGGCAAAGATATTACAGTGGCTTGCCATTTGCTTCTCCAGTTCATTATATAGATGAGAAAACTGAGACAAACAGGGTTAAGTGACTTTCTCATGGTCACACAGCTAGGAAGTGTCTGAGGCCAGATTTGAACTCAGGAAGCTGTTTTGTAGACATCTCAAATTCAACAGGTTCAACAATTTCCTGTCTCCAGCTACCTCCTAAATGTCCCTGTTGTAATTGAGAATGCCACTATAATCCCAATCATCCAGGTTTACAATCTCAGCATTATCCTGAACTTCACTCTCACTTGTCTCACATATCCAGTCAAGTTGCCAAATACTGTCATTTTTCCTTTCACATTTCTTGTGTATATTACCTTCTCTTTCCTCACATAGGCCAGGCTTCATTAGCTTTACCCTGGAATATTTCAATAGTCTTTTAATTGGTTTCCCTGCCTCGAGTCTTTCCCTAGTCTAATCCATTCCCCACATAACTACCAAAATGTTTCTGGAAAGCATTAGTCTGACCATGTTACCCCTGCTCAATAAACTCCCATGGCTCCCTTATCTCCAGAATCATATATAACGTTATTTATTTGGCATTTCAACTTGTTTGTAGCCTGACTCCTTCCTTCTTTTCCAATCTTCTTTCAGTTTAATTATCTTTACATTCTTTATGATCTAATCACACGGACCTATTTGTGGTTATTCACACATGACACTATTTCTGTAACTTTACCCTGACTTTCCTCCATGTCTAAAATGTTCTCTCTCCTCATCTTGCCCTTTTACAACTCTAGGATTGCTTTAAATATTAACTCAAATGCTACCGTATGCAGGATGTTTTTCCTGCTTCAGCCCCATCTCCAGCTGTTAGAAGTCTGCCCTCTAAGTTTACCTTCTATTTAATGTCTATGTATCATGTATAGATCTGTTTATGTATGTGTTGTGTCCCATATTAGTGCCTTGGTGGCATGGTGTATTTTTTTCTTTCTTTTATTCCCACAGTTTGCCTCTGTGCCTAGGATATAGGAAACACTTTAAAACATTTGTGATTAACTGAATGGATTAATTAAGGTCATTGCCCAACATTACACTTAGATAGATGGCAACAGTGCCAGAAAGATCAACTTTATACTCAATGATCAGCAATGAAGGAATTTTTTTTTTGAACTGAGACTTTGGGCCAACTTTGGGTCTTAGAGGTAGAGAGTGATGCCAACTCCTGAAAGGAAAGGCTTTGTGTTTGTACAGTTCTGAATAAATATATTGATTACATCCCTTTCTACAGCTGCATAATAGCAATCCGTGAATAAACAGGAGTATTTGAGTCTTAATAACATTAATATGATTAGATAATTATGATATAACATATCTATAATATGGGTTTTATAGATTGCCTGCTCAATTACTGCAAATGGACAGTTAAGACAATGATCATTTGTCCTAGTTAAATCCAAGAAAGGATATTGTTTATGGAGGGAAGGGATCAAGGAACGTTAGAAACATGGCCAATAAACAATCCTAACAACCAATAATGTCTTTTTGTATCTAATTATAGTAGGCAGGCTTTGAGTGGAATGGAGTATAATAGCCAAAATAACACAGTTTAGAGGTTGCAGGTAAGTTTCTTCTCACCATACTTCACTAGCCAATTATGTTCCTGTATTATCCCAGGGTAGCCATTTCCAGAATGTTTCCAGAGAAATTGACCTCTACCTATACAAAACTATATACATTATAGTTAAAATACTTCTTTTATTCAATATTTCTGTCATTAACACATTTCTGTGACTCTAAATGAATTTAAAAGGGTTTTAATATTTAGGGGAAAGCACTGGATCTAGGAGGAAAACTTAAGTTCAAAAGTTAGCTCTGCTGTCTTCGTCCGAGTTTGTAAGTAAGAATGGATTCAAAGCCCTTTAAGGCTTAATAAATTTAAGCTCTGGTTAAATTAGGTTTTAGTTGGTCCTATCTAAATATGAAAAAGTAAGAATATAGCTAGGCATTTTGCAGAGATAGTGAGTGACCTTACTGCCTGATCTCAACCTTATTTCTGTACCTTTCCCCTATCCAATCATCTGTTGGGGAAAGCAGGAGGAGTTTAGAATTAAAAAAAATTGGAAAATCCCAAAGTTATTTGGTAGTTAATGTGTGAGTAACATTATGTGGATCATTACTATGTATAATGTAGCCTTCAGAATTCAGAATCGGGAAGTATAGGAAATATTCCCCATAAACTAGACAGATCTCAGAAAGAGAGAAACAAGTACTTGGATCAGAAAGGTTAATCCAAAGAAGTGTTTAAGCCTGTGTCCATTAGCTAGATGGGAGGATTCTATTTTGTGTCCTAAAGAGCTTAGTGCCTAGGATTAAAATAAAAAATCTACTGGCTACCTACCACCTTTTATCCAAGATTCTGGAAAGAAACAGGCCACTCTAAAATTTTTTTTAAATTTAAAAAGCTGAGAAAATTTTCTACACTTTCCCAACCCCAACCTCAATACAGTTGCAGGTCCTAGATATGGGATAAGGGCATATGCTTTTCTAATAGAGCTATTTTAGAAAGAGGCTTTAGCTTTTGAACAAAAAAAATCAAAGAGACTACTCTTCTGAAATAGATAGGCAACTCCAAGAAGGTGACAGCATAAAAGAACTATGTAACTAGGGGTCTTTTGAGATATTTGGAAACACCCAGCAGAGATATGTAGTATGGCAGAGACTACAAATAACCAAGATCAAATGGGGCAGCGTCCACCAAGGGCTGCATGTCTTCTCTAGACTAGGAGGGGAAGACTCAGTGGGAGCAACATGAGAGCATTACTCAAAGATATCAGCAACCCTGCAACATAGTATGAGTTGCCCCTCAATGTATCTGCACTGACTACATGAATTCTGTATATATGTGCCCTTTCACATGTATTCCTTGGCTATCTATATCCGTTCTTTATGTATAGATAACATACTTCACATATATGGATGTGTACACGGGTGGTATATTTATTTACTATCATTTCATTAAACCCTTTTATTTTGAAAAAACTATCTTCTAGTTATTTGAAGTAAATACATTGGTGGGGGCTTATATGATATAATTTTAGTGGATATGTCCTGCAGAAAACCTTGAATTTGAGTCAGACTTTTTTGGGAAACCTATAGTATGTTTGGGTAAATCACTGTTTTCAAACTCAGAAATGTATAGTGTTTTAAGGCTTACAAAGTACTACACAAAAATTATACCATTTGATTCTCAAAAAAACAATCCTGTAAAGAAAGTTATATAATTGTCATCATTTTATAGCTACAGATCTGAAACTATAAGTTATTTGCTTAGAATATTAATAGCAGGAAAGTATATGAAGCTGAATGCTAAGTCATGATTTCCTAAATCTAAATCTAGTACTCTCTCCATTCACAAGCTGCTTCTCATTTAATCTCTGTGTTTTTCACTTTCTTTAGTCAGTCAACAAATATTTTTTAACCACTTTCGATAAACTAATACTGGGGATAAAAAGAAAGCAAAAATTCAGTCCCAGGGGTTCACATTCTGATGATGGAGACAATATGCAAATGACTAAGTACCTGCAAGTTATATGCACTGTAAAAAGAAGGTCATCTCAAAAAAGAGTTTCTTAACCTTTTTGGGTGTGTCGTAGACCCTTTTGGCAATCTGGTAAAGACTATAGACCCACTTCTGAATGTTTTTAAAGGTATAAAATAAAATATATAGGATTATAAAGAAAGCCAATTATTTAAAAATATCATTATCTATATATAAATTCACAGATCTCATAAATTCTATTCATGAATAGGTCTCTAGGCTGGAGCGGGATGAGTGGGGTAGGGAGGACAGGGAAGAAGGCAGGGTTTGATCTGGGTGTTGAGGAATGCAGGGAAACTAGGAATCTGACTTGAGGAAAGAGAACATTCCAGGTATGGGGTATATAAAGTGCAAGTGCATGGATTTAAGAGATGGAGTGGTGTATTTGAAAAATAGCAAGTGAAGCAGATTTGTTAGGTGATATAGTGCATGGAAGAGAACAAAGTGAAAGAAGTCTAGAAAGGTAAAAAGGCATGAGTCTATGAAGGGCATGAAATGTCAAACAGGATTACATGTTAGATCCAGGGGGTATTAGGGAGTCATTGGGGTTTATTAAGGGAGTGGGAGTGGGAACAGTCCTTCAAATTAAGATCAATTTGGCAGCTGAGGGAAGGATGGGTTGCAGGGGGTGAAAGATTTGAGACAGGGATATATACCCAATTTGAAGGTTATTACAATATTTCAAGTAAGTGGTGATCAGGGTTTGTACCTCTTACCTTATCAATTTTACACATTTAAAGTTGAATATGAGATATTTTAAAATATAAACTTCATAATTATAAATAGAAACTAAGAATTTAAATAAAAACAAAATTTAAAGGACTGTATATGAAACCACAAATTTACAATTTCTAGCATTTAAAATATTTATTTTTTTCCAATGATATGTAAAAACCATTTTTGACATTCATTTTTTAATTTTTTTTTTCAGCGAGGCAATTGGGGTTAAGTGACTTGCCCAGAGTCACACAGCTAGGAAGTATTTTGTGTCAGACTAGATTTGAACTCAGATCCTCCTGACTCCAGGGCCGCTCCTCTATCCACTGTGCCACCTAGCTGTCGCCTGTTTTTTTTTTAATTTTGAGTTCCAAATTCTCTCCCCCCTCATTGAGAAGGTAAGCAATGTTATATGGGTTACATGTGCAATCAGGCAAAATATATCTCCACATCAGTCATGTTGTGAAAGAAAACACAAACGAAAAAAGAAAAATAATTTTTAAAAGTATGCTTTGATCTGTATTTAGATTTTATCAGTTCTTTCTCTGGAGATAAATATTATTTTTCATCAGAAGTCCTTCAGAATTGTCTTGAATTATGGTATTGCTGAGGATAGCTGTTATTCACAGTTGATCACTATATAATATTGCTGTTACTGTGTACAATTCTCCTGGTTCTGTTCACTTTGCATCAGTTCATGTAAGTCTTTACAGGTATTTCTGAGAGAATTGGGTTCATCATTTCTTATAGCACAATAATATTGCATCACACTCATATACTACAATTTGCTCATCCATACTTGATGGGCATCCTATCAATTTCCAATCATTTGCTGCCACAAAAAGAGTGGCTTTATTTTTTTTATGAATAGGTTATTTTTCTTTTTTCTTTTCTTTTTTTAAATGTCTTCAGTATACAGACCTAGTAGTGGTAATGCTGGGTCAAAGAGTATGCATAGTTTTATCACCCTTTAGGCAAAGTTCCAAACTGCTCTCCAGAATGGTTGGGTGAGTACATGATTCTACCAACAGAGTTTTAGCATCCCAGTTTTCCCACATCCTCTCCAAAGTTTGTCATTTTCAGTTCTCTATATATTTGAGAAATGAGGCCTTTGTTAGAGAAACTTGCTGTAATTTTTTTCACAATTATGATTACTAACTGTGTATTTCTCTCCATCTCATTTCCTCCTTTATCCTCGTCTCTATATCTCCTTTCACCCTATCCTTCTTCAAAAGTGTTTTGCTTCTGACTACTGTCTCCCCAAATCTGCCTTCTCTTTTATCAGCCCCTATCCCTTCTGACTTCACTGTAGAGTAAGATAGATTTCAATATCCAACTGTATATGCTATTCCCTCTCTGAGCTAATTCTGATGGGACTTATGTGAATTGATTTAAGAGTGAAATGAAAAAACAAACTAGAACAACTTCTACAATAATGATCATATTGTAAAGACAAGCAGGGGGCAGCTCAGTGGCTCAGCTGATAAAGCACTACAGTTGGAGTCAGGAAGATCTGATTCAAATCCTACCTCAGATACTTACTAGCTGTGTGACCCTGAGCAAGTCACTTAGCCTCTGCTTTCCTTAATCCACTAAAAAAGGAAATGGCAAACTGTTCCACTACCTTTGCCAAGAAAACCCCATGGACACTATGGTCACTAAGTGACCGCAGGGTCACTAAGAGTCAAACACAACTGAATGACTGAACAACAACAACAAAGACAAGAAATATTGAAACACATAAGAACTATGATCAACACAATTACCAACCATGAATCCAGAGGAGTGATGATGAAGCTTGCTATCTACCTCCTAAGAGAAAGGTGATGGACAATGCAGGAATAAGGCATATATATTTTGGACAAGAGGAATGTGGAAATTTACTGGTGCTTGTTAATGCATATTTATTACAAGAATTTTGTGTGGGGGGGTTTGGCCTCAATGGGGAGAGAAGTGAGAGGGAAAAAACATAGATTTTTGTTCATTTAAAAAACAAATTGAATTTAAAAAGAAATATTCCCTATTTCAAAAAAGTTTGTTTTAACTTTAACAAGCTAATAGCAGAAATGTTCTACTTATTTCTGATGTTTCCCCTCTATTTTTGCAGATTTTGGTTGGTCTTACAATCATTTGATCATAGAATTAGAACTAGAAGTGTACTTAGCCATCATATATTCCAAAACCCTCTCATTTTGTAGATGAGGAGCATGTAGTCATAGTCTATATGTAGATTTCTGTTCTCATTCTGCCCAATTCACTGTTTCATTTCTCATAAGTCCCTACTCTTGTATTCTTCATATTTGTTATTCCCTATAACACAATAATTTGAAACACAATACTTGATTAAAGCCCTGAAATTTCATTTCAGAGGAGAGAATTGTTCATGCTTGCATTCTTTATCTTGCTTTGTTTGTTTCATACTTGAGTATGTATATTAATCAACTTGAAGAAAGCTTTTGACTACAAACATTTGGACTGATAACAGATGAGTAAGGGTTGGGACAAAGGCAGAGTGTGTTAACCTCAATGGTGTGGTTATTAATGAATGTTATGAAACAAAGGCACATTCTATTAAATCAACAGCTTTTCAAATCTATTTAAATATCAGATGCCACCTCAGTTTTGCGGCTGTAGCTTAGATATGTTAATACACAGTTTTAAAGTCATACAGGCTGTGTCCATGCAAACTGAGATAGCATATTATTAAAAAACAACACTGAAACCATCTGCACATTCCATCCTTTATGCATATTTGTTATTTCCTTCATCAAATACTTATTAGTTAGCATTTATTAAGCCACATATATGAAGTCAGGACTCTAGAGATTGTTTTAAGACTGTGCCCTCAAGTTATTACAGTTAAATTGTGGGAAGAGCCTGGAATCAGTCACAGAACTCTAGAATACTGGAATTTAGATGAACCTCAGAGGCCTCCTTGTCCAAATTGAATAAGAATCCTATTAAACATCTCCTATAAGAGGTCATCCAGATTTTGGCTGAAAACCACCAGTGAAAGGGAAAGGCAATCCAATATGCCTTTGCAGAATTCTTTCTAATCTTTGTGGACTTTATCCTCACATCTAATATGCCTCATTGAAACTTTTCAGAATTGCTCCTAACTCTGCCCACTGGGGCCAAACAGAACAAATTAATCAATCAACAAGCATTTCTTCTGTTCCAAGCACTGTGCAAATTACTGGGGATACAAATAGAAGCAAAAAAGGACACTCTTTAACTTCAAGCAGCTTGTGTTCTAGTGGGAGAGACAACATGAAAATGAAGCTAAAGAGTTGGAAATAGCAGCAGGTATCCAGGCAAGGTCCTGTTCGCTCAGCCTGGAGAATGAGGAATGGTTGCTCAAGACCAGGGGTGGGGAACCTGAGCCCTTAAGGCCACATGACTGAAGGATTCAGTCAAAATGCCACACTTAAGGACTTAGAGGATCACATGTGGCCTCAAGGTTACAGGTTCCCCACTCTTGCTCTGGGCCTTTCACCAAAATGGAGGTTCTGGGTAGAACTCAGCAATGGCAAAAAAGAGAAGTGTCTAATTTTTCTTGTTCACTAACTGTCCTTCAAACAGAACCATAACTAGGACAGTGTGACTGAAATTTAGAGACTTCTAAAACTCAGTCTTCCAACCACATAGAAACAGATGAGTTTATCACTTAATGAGCAAAACTAGTTCACTTAAATATCGGATAATCAGATGGTAAAATTCCTGCAAAGAATAATCATAGATAGCTGTATTCTACTACCTGGGCCTCTCTCCTCAATTGAATTTGCCTTAAAAATTGATTTTACGGGTGCATTTCTTAAGGCTTGCTCTGGGTATGTTTTCTAAAACCTGCCCAAGGGGCCATATTTGTATCATAAAGTTTTATCTTTAAATATTTAAAGGCAACTATTTAATATCCTCCTTCTCTAAGGCTTTTCTTCTCTAGTGTAACCAATCCTGGTTCTATCAGCTAATCCTCAAATGGCATGACTTCAAGGCCTTTTCTATCTTAGTCATTCTCCTTTGGACATTCTCCAATATATTAATGTCTTTCCTAAAATTCCCAGTACCCAGAAATGATCACAATATTCCAGAGGTGGTCTGACCAACTGAGTACAGCAGAACTAACAACTACGTAGTCCTGAAAACCATTTCAGGACTATTTTGATATAATTCCCAAAATTAACTTTCTTGACTTTCATATTAAAAGACTACTGTCAGTCAGTAAGCATTTATTAAGCACTTACAGTGTTCCAAGCACTGTGCCAAGTAATGGAGGATACAAAGACAGGCAAAAAAGAGTCCCAGCTCTGCCTCATAGACAAATAAGAGGGACAACACATAAACTGTTATGTATCAATGAGGAATATACTAGAAAAAAATAGAAGATAATCCCATGGGAAAACATTAGCATTATCTGGACAGACTTCTTATAGGTGAGTCTTTAGCGGAGACTTGAATGAAGACAGGAAATCCAGGAGGCAGAAGTGAGGATGCAGGATATCCCAGTCATAGGGCAGACAGTGAAAATGCCTGAAATCTGGAAATGGAGTTTCTTCTTAGATAAACAGTAAGGAGGTTATGGTCACTGGATCACAGAGCATTATAATAGTGAGTAAAGTACAAAAACGCTGGAAAGGTAGAAAGGGGTCAGATTAAAAAAGGGTTTGAACAGCAAACAGAGCATTTTATATTTGATCCTGGAGATGATAGAGAAAAGAAATTTGTGGAGAACAGATCCTTGAGGAACACCAACCATTAGCAAGTATGAGCTGGATAAAGATGCAGTAAAGGATGGTGAGACAGAGAGGACAAATATGTAGAAGGAGAACTAAGAAAGTAGTGGCTCAAAAACCTAGAGAAAAGAGAGTGTTAAGAAGGTGATAAACAGTGTCAAAAGCTGTAGAGAGGCCAAGATAGATAAAGATTGAAAAAAGTCCATTACATTTGATAAGATCATTGATAATTATAACATCACTGAAAAGAGCAGTTTTAGTTGAATCAAGATTGTATATACATACTACATACTGTTTCAATTAGTTTTTTACTTGATTCTCTAAGTACACCATCAAATCTTCTGGAAAGAGTGATAGATTTTGTTTCCTAGTTCCCTATTCTTATTCCTTCAATTTCTTTTTTCTTATCTTACAGCTAAACCTAGTACTTCTAGTATAATATAAATAATAATAGCGATAACGGACATCCTTACTTCACCCTGATCTTACTGGGAAGACTTTTAATTCATCCTCATTACAGAAAATGCTTGTTGATGTTTTCAGATCACTACTGCTTAGCATTTTAAGAAAAGCTCCATTTATTCCTATACTTTCTAGGGTTTTTCATAGAAAAGGTTATTGTGTTTTGTCAAAAACCTTTTCTGCATCTATTGAGATAGTCATATGATTTTTGTTGGTTTTGTTATTGATTTGGTCAATTATGCTTATAGTTTTCCTAATATTGCACTAGCCCTGCATTCCTGGCATATATCTCACCTGATCATAGTATATGATCTTTAAGGTATATTGTTGCAGTCTCCTTGTTATTATTTAATTCATTTCTTTTGCATCAATATTCATTAAGGGTTTTCTTTCTCTGTTTTTTTCTCTCCTGTATTTAGGTATCAAAATATTTATGTTACATAGGGAACCTGGTAGGATTTTTTAGCTATTTGTTTTTCAAATAATTCATATAGTATTGGGATTAAATGCTCTTTAAGTGTTTGGCAGAATTCACTTGTAAATCAGTCTGATTCAGAGGATTATTTTTTCTTAAGGAGTTCATTTAGGATCACTTATTTTATTTTTCTGATAGATTTATTTACATATTTTATTTCCTTTCCTGTTACTCTTGGATATATTATATATATATATATATATATGTATATAAGCATATATATTTATAAATACTCAACCATTTAACTTAAATTATATTTAATTGGCATATAATTGGACAAATTATCTCCTAATAATTACTTTAATTTCATCTTCATGGCAGTGCATTCACTTTTTTCATTTTTCACACTGGAAGTTTGTCTTTATTTTTAAAAACCAAATTAACAAATGATTTGTCTACTTTATTGTGCATTTTTAAAATAAAACCAGCCTCTACTGTTATTTATTATTTCAATTTTTTTCAACTTTCAATTTTATTAATCTCTCCTTTGAATTTCAGGATTTCTGCTATAGTGTTTAAATGATAATTTTAATCTGTTCTTTTTCTAGTTTTTATTTTTAGTTACATGCCCAAATCATTGATTTGTTCTTTCTTTTATTGAATTAAGTGTTTAAATACAGAAATTTTCCTCTATACTCTTTTGTCTGCATCCCACAAATTTTGATGCTTTGTTGTGGCATTATTATTTTTAATAAATTATTCAATTTCATTTAGTAATTAAATTATTGATTACTTCTGTGATTTACTTTTTGACCTACTCATTCTTTAGGTTTAGGCTATTTAGTTTCCATTTTTTTGTTTGTTTTGAGGGCAAAGTTTAAATGACTTGCCCAGGGTCACACAGCTAGTAAGTTTCTGAGGCTAGATTTGAAGTTAGATCCTACTAATTCCAAGGTCAGTCTATCCATTGAGCCACCTAGCTGTCCCCTACCCCTTTTTCTGAGGCAACTGGGTTAATTAATTTTGAATTTCTTATTGAATGTAATTTTATTGCATTATCATCTGAAAATTATGCATTTAAAATTTCTTCTTTTATACATTTTTTTTTGAAATTTGTATGTCCTAATTCAGGCCAATTTTAATGATGATCCCCTGTACAGTTGAAAGAAAGGTATACTCCTTTTATTCCCTTCAGTTTTCTCCAGAAGTCTATCATATCCAACTTTTCTAAAATTCTATTCTTCCCCTTAACTTCTTTCTTACATATATTATGACTAGATTTATCTAGTACTGAGAGAAGTAAATTGAGATTCCCCATTAGTATAGTTTTACTCTCTCTATCCTACTATAGCTAATTTAATTTTTCTTTAAGAATTTAGATGCTATGACAGTACATGTATTAATATTGATACTACTTGATTGTTTATGATACCTTTTTAGCAAAATGTAGCTTCCCTGGTTATCTCTTTTAATTATGTCTATGTTTGCTTTTGCTTTGCTGAGATTGTGATTGTTATCCCTGACTTTAATATTTCAGCTGAAATATAATTTATTCTCTTCCAGCCACTTATTTTAATTCTGTGTGCATCTTTCCATTTATATTAAATAGTATTTTGTTTTCCCCCAATTACAAGTCAAGACAATTTTTAGCATTTGTTTTTATAAGATATTTGGTTCCAGATTTTTTTCCCTCCATCCTTCCCTTTCCTCCTTTCCCTCACCTCTCCTCTTCCTAAACTGGTAGGCAATTTGATATAGCTTATACATGTGCTATTATGCAAAACATTTCCATATTAGTCACAGTTGTGAAAGAAGAAATGGAT
The DNA here is from genome assembly GCF_003287225.1 of Phascolarctos cinereus. Lineage (NCBI taxonomy): Eukaryota > Metazoa > Chordata > Mammalia > Diprotodontia > Phascolarctidae > Phascolarctos > Phascolarctos cinereus. Next base: position 227,246,217 of record NW_027556098.1, on the reverse strand, counting down.
AAAAAGAAAAAAAACCATGAAAAAGAATAAGGTGAAAAAGTATACTTCAATCTGCATTTGGAGTCCATCAGTTCTTTATATGGATGTGGATAGCATTTTCCTTCACCAGTTGTTTGTACTTGTCTTGGATGATTGTGTTGTTGAGAAGAGTCGAGTCATTCACAGTTGATCAAAACACAATGTTGCTGGTACTATGTACAACGATTGCCTTGTTTTTGCTCATTCCATTTTGCATCAGTTGGTACAAGTTTTTCCAAGTTTTCCTAAAATCCTCCTGCTCATCATTTCTTATGGAACAACAGTATTCCATTACAATCACATACCACAATTTGTTTAGCCATTACCAAATTGATAGCCATCTTCTCAATTTCCAATTCTTTGCCACCACAAAGAGTTGCTAAAAACATTTTTGTACATGTGTGTCCTTTCCCCTTTTTTATGATCTTCTTGGAATACAGACCTAATAGTGCAATTGTTGGATCAAAGAGTTTGCACACTTTGATTGCCCTTTGGACATAGTTCCAAATTGCTCTCCAGAATGGTTGGATCAGTTCATAACTCCACCAACAATGCATTAGTATTCCATATTCCCCACATCTTCTCCAACATTTACTTTTTTCCTTTTCTATCATATTAGTCAATCTGATAGATGTGAGATAGTTGTCTTAATTTGCATTTCTCTAATCAATAGTGGTTTAGAGCATTTTATATGACTATCGATAGTTTTAATTTCTTCATCTGAAAACTACCTGTTCATATCCTTTGACCATTTAACAATTGGAGAATGACTTGTGTTCTTATAAATTTGACTCAGTTCTCAAATAAATCATAATCCACCAGAGCCAAAACAGAGAAAGATAATTATATACCAATTTCCTTAATGAATATTGATGCAAAAAATTTTATTTATTTTAGAAATAAGGCCTTTATCAGAGACACTGGCTGTAAAAATTACTTTCTAGCTTACTGATTTCCTTCTAATCTTGGTTGTATTGGCTTGTGCAAAAACTTTTTAATTTAATGTAATCAAAATTATCGATTTTGCATTTCATAATGTTCTCTATCTCCTGTTTGGTCATAAATTCTTCCCTTTTCTATAGATCTGACAGATAAACTATTCCTTGCTCACCTAATTTGCTTATGGTATCACACTTTATGTGTAAATCATGTACCCGTTTTGACCTTATTTTGGTATACAGTGTAAAATGTTATCTATGCCTTATTTCTGCTAACTGTTCTCCAGTTTTTCCATCAGTTTTTGTCAAATAGTGAGTTCTCATCCCAGAAGCTGGAGTCTTTGGGTTTATCAAACAGTAGATAATTATAGTCATTGACTACTCTGTCTTGTGTACCTAATGTATTCTACTGATCTACTACTCTATTTCTTAGCCAGTACCAAATAGTTTTGATGACTGTTACTTCATAATGCAATTTTATATCTACTATGGCTATACCACCTTCCCTTGCATTTCTTTCCATTAATTCCTTTGATACTTGACATTTTGTTCTTCCAGATGAATTTTGTAATTTTTTTGTTATAAATTATTTTGTTGGCAGTTTGATTGCTATGGCAATGAATAAGTAAATTAATTTAGGTAGAATTGTCATTTTTATAATATTAGCTTGGTCTATCCATGAGCAACTGATATTTTTCCAATTATTTAGATCTATTTGTGTGAAAAGTGTTTTTTAATTGTGTTCATGTACTTCCTGGGTTTGTCTTGGCAGGTAGATTCTGAAATATTTTATGTTGTCTACAGTTAATTTAAATGGAATTTTTCTTTCTATCTCTTGCTGCTGGGTTTTGTTAGTAATATATAGAAATGCCAAAGATTATGTGCATTTATTTTATATACTGCAACTTTGCTAAAGTTAATTATTTCTAGTAGTTTTTTAGTTGATTCTCTAGTATTCTCTAAGTATGCTATCATATCATCTGCAAAGAGTGATAGTTTTATTTCCTAATTGCCTATTTAATTCCTTAAATTACTTTTTCTTCTCTTATTGCTGAAGCTAACATTTGGTGATAATGGATGTTCTTTTTTTCACCCCTGTTCTTATTGGGAAGTCTTCTAGCTTATTCCTATTATATATAATGTTTGTTGATGGCTTTAGATAGATGCTACTTATCATGTTAAGGAAAACTCCATTTATTCCTATGACCTACAGTGTTTTTAATAGGAATGGGTGCTTTTTTTTTTTTCAAAAGTTATTTCTGTATCTATTGAGATAATCATATGATTTATTTTAGTTTGGTTATTGATATGGTCAATTATAATGATAGTTTTCCTAATATTGAACAAGCTTTGCATAAATCCCACGTAGTATAAATCCCACCTGATCATAGTGTATTATCCTTGAGATAAGTTGCTGTAATCTCTTTGCTAATACTTTATTTAAAATTTTTGCATCAATGTTCACTAGGGAAATTGGTCTATAATTTTCTTTCTCTGTTTTGGCTCTTGCAGTTATAGATATCAGCACCATATTTGTGTCATTAAAGAAGTTGAAGGGACTCCACCTATTTTTCTAAATAGTTTATATAGTATTGGAATTAACTGTTCTTTTAATGTTTGGTGTAATTCACTCATAAATCCAATGGGCCCTGGGGATTTTTTCTTAGGAAGTTCATTGATGGTTTGTTCAATTTCTTTTTTTTTTTCTGAAATGAGGTTATTTAAATATTTTATTTCCTCTTCTGTTAATCTGGGTAATTTATATTTTTGTAAATATTCATCCATTTCACTTAGATTGTCAGATTTATTATCATGCTGTTGAGCAAAATAGCTCATAATTATTATTTTTTTTAATTTCCTCTTCATTGGTGGTGAGTTCACCCTTTTCCTTTTTGATACTGGTTTTCTTCTTTCTTTTTTTTTTAAACAGATTGACCAAAGTTTTATTTTTTTTCATAAAACCAGCTCTTAGTTTTATTCATTTTTTAGGATTAGATTATTTTCCAATTAGTTTTAATCTATCTTTCCATGGCCCTTTATTACATATAATTTTAATTGCATCAAGATCTGAAAGGATGCATTTAATATTTCTGCCTTTCTGCATTGGATTTTTGGGTTTTTATGCCCTAGTACATGGTCAGTTTTTGCATATGTACCATGTAATGCTGAGAAAAAGGTAAATTCCTTTCTATCCCCATTCAGTTTTCTCCAGAAATCTACCATATCTAAATTTTCTAAAATTCTATTCACCTCCTTAACTTCTTTCTTGTTTATTTTATGGTTAGATTTATTTTGAGAGGGGGGTGTTGAGGTCCCCCACTAGTATAGTTTTACTGTCTATTTCCTTCTATAACACATTTAACTTTTCCTTTAATAATTTGGATGCTGTGGCATTTGGTGCATATATGTTTAGTTGTTTAAGCTTCTTTTCAATTTTGATATTAGAGGTCAAATTTAGTTTAGTTCTGGTCTTCTTATGAAGGCTTGAAATCCATCTATTTCATTGAATGACTATTTTTTCCTTGATGTATTGTGCTTAATTTTGTCAGGTAAGTGATTCCTGGTTGTAGTCTTAGACCCTTTGCCCTCTAGAATATCTTGTTCCATGACTTCTGATCCTTTAAAGTACAGCTGCTGAGTCTTGTGTGATCCTGAGTGTGATTCCCCAATATTTGAATTGTTTCTTTCTAGCCACTTGCAGTATTTTTTCTGTGACTTGATAGTTCTGAAATTTGGTCATGATGTTCCTTGGGGTTTTTATTTTGGGATCTCTTTCCTGAGGTGATTGGTGGATTCTTTCAATGCCTATTTTGCCCTCAGGATATCAGGGCAGTTTTCCTTGGTAATTTCTTGAAAGATGCTGTCCAACTCCTCCTTTTCATTATGGCTTTCAGGTAGTCCAGTGATTCTGACTTTATATTATATTGTCTCTCATGGGTCTATTTTCCAGGTCAGTTGCTTTTCCAATTAAGTATTTTACATTTTCTTCCTTTTTTTATTCTTTCGAATTTGTTTGATTCTTGATGTCTCATTGACTCATTAGCTTCCACTTGTCCAGTTCTAACTTTTAAAGAGTTCTTTTCCTCAGTTAGCTTTTGTACTTTATCTGTTTGACCAATTGTAATTTTTGAAGAGTTGTTTTTTTTTCCAATGGATTTTTGTATCTCCTTTTCCATTTGGCCAATTCTACTTTTTAAGCAGTTTTCCAACCCTGAATTGAGTACATCTGCCTTCTATGCTTCTATGGACATGCTTCTGAATGGTGCTAGAAGAAGTCACACAATTGGGCTGCCTGGGTCCACAAACTAGTTCTTATGACAACCCAAAACATTATATGGAATAGTTAATTTAGCAGACTGACAATGTTTTTGTTGAATAGGTGATGGGTGGTGATTCAAAAATATGTGATAAGTATTTCTGAGAGTAATGCTTTATAGTAATTCTTTAGGTAACCTTCAGGAAGTAAGATAATTTATTCTACAAACCCTAAAAAAATCCTCTTTTGAAGTTTATATGCATGCATGATGAGTTTAAATGCTTATAATATAGCAAATACTTCTTTTTAATGTGAAATATTTGCCTTAGAAGTTAATCTAATATGATTAAGAATGCACATTTTGCTTGAATCCAGTATTTTTAAAAATGAAAAGAAATACTTTATTTTTAAAAGAACAAGATGGCATAGCTATTGGATTCTTCCCCCTTATTCTCTCTCTCTCTTTTTTTAAATAAAATAGTTATTATATCCATTAACAGCCCATTTGCATATACCTAATTTTGAAAATTCCTAATGCATAATATCATTTTATGCATTTGATTCATATTTCTCACTAAAATTATAATGATTCTTTTCCATAAATTTTTGTGAAAATTGTTTTATAAAAAGACTGAAACTATTCAAAAAGTAGACGTAACAGCAGCTTTACAAATATTTTCATGTTGTATTATCAACCTTCTAATCAGTGAAAGCAGATTTACCACCTTCTCTTACAATTTAGTCAGTATATGGCTCCTTGCTGAATGTCCAATACTATTATGGAATAGTACAGATATTGGGAAGAATTAAGGTCACTTATGTGTTAAATAACTGTGCTAGAATCTACTTGAAACACATAGTCTAGAAATTTCCCTCCAAATTTATATTACCATGAACATCAAGGAAATAAAAGGATCACAGAAAAAAGAGGTAGACTGCATTACTTATTAGGCGTATTTATTGACGTCATTATGCATTTTAAAAAATTTCCTTGGGTTCTATATTCTTGCTTGTGAGAGAAATGTTTCATAACTAAATAGCAAGTTTATTAAAGTTGGATGGAAAAAGTATTTAAACAGTATCTACATTTTGACAATTAGAAAAATAATGGGAAATTTAAAGTTCCAACTACCAATGACAGAATGACATAGGGCTGGGTCACTCAGTAGACATTAATGGGGTATTCTCTGGTATTTCAATATCACCTCTTCACAAATAATTACCCAGTTAATTAAGGATTTCTCTCTCTATTAGATGTGTCTATGTAATGTCAACTAACATTCCACAGATGCCATTAAGAAAAGACATTCTCAGTGGAGGCAGACCCAAGATGGTGGAGTAAAAGCATGGACTTGCCTGAGCTCCCCCTTAAACCCTCCCAAAATCCTCTAAATAATGACTCAAAACAAATTCTAGAGCAACAGAACCCACAAAAAGAAAGAGTAAGATAATGTTTTAGCCTAAGACAAATTAAAAGGTTGACAAAAAAGACCTGTTGCACCAGGCTGAGGGAGGAACACAGTCCAGCACAGGCTGCTCCAGCACAGACTGTGCCCCAGCAAACCAGGAACAGGCCTCAAGTGACTGAATCAGTGGCAACAGTGGTGATTTCTAGATCTCTTAGCCCACATATGGTAAGGGGATCAGACAATAGGTCCCAAAGAGATTTACTGGGGTCCCTTTTCTGGAACCAGAGGCAGGACTCTCTGTTGTATTGTGTATACTTGGATCTGAATTGTAGTCCTCGGTGTTAGTCGCAGTGCAAGGAGGGGCACTTACACAGGATTGCTTGCAGCCATAGGGGAGCAGGGGCCCTGTTCACAGTTCCAGGATTGAAAAGAGTGATTGTGGTCACTCACAAACCAGTGCACAGTAGAGGAGAGTAGTAAACACGTCTTTCTGTAGATCATACCACCTTAGAAGAGCCAAAAATTTACAGATTCCCAGAATTACCTCTGAAAATGGCTGCACACAATCCTGAAGCTTGGAACAGTGCCCCCTCCACTTGGGAAACAGAGCCCTGTTTTATCATAGAGTCAAAGGTTAGAATTAGCCTGGAAAATGAGCAAACAACAGAAAAAAATTCTGACCACAGAAAGTTATTACAATGACAAAAAAAAATCAAAACATAGATTCAAAAGAAGACCACAAGGTCAAAATTCCTGCATCCAAAGCCTCAAAAGAAAATGTGAGTTGGTCTCAGGCCATGGAAGAGTTCAAAAAGTGTTTCAAATATCAAGTAAGAGAGGTATTGGACAAATTGGGAAGAAAAATGAGAGTGATGCAAGAAAACCATGAAAAAGAAGAACCAACATCTTGGTAAAGGAGGCACAAAAATACTAAAGAAAATAACACTAAAAATAACAGAAAAGGTGAAATGGTAAAAAAAGGCATAAAAATCCAGTAAAGAGAAGAATGCCTTGAAAAGCAGAATTGGTCAAATAGAAAAAGATATGTAAAAATTCACTGAAGAGCAGAACTCCTGCAAGCTCACTGAAGAAAAATAATTCCTTGAAAGCTAGAATTGGGCAAGTGGAAGCTTTTGACTTTATGAGATATCAAAAAAAAAATCAAACAAAATGAAAAGAATGAAAAAAATAGAAGAAAATATGAAATATCTCATTGGAAAAACAACTGACCTGGAAAATAGATCCAGGAAAGATAATTTAAGAATTATTGGTCTACCTGAAAGCCACAATCAGAAAAAAGATCTTTGAAGAAATTATCAAGGAAACCTGCCCTGATATTCTAAAACCAGAGGGTAAAATAGAAATTTAAAGAATCAGCCAATCACCTCCTGAAAGAGATTCCAAAATGAAAACTCCCAGGATTATTATAGCCAAATTCCAGACCTCCAAGGTCAAGAAGAAAATACTGCAAGCAGCCAAAAAAAAAAAAAACCCAAACCAATTCAAACATCATGGAGCCACAGTCAGGATAACACAAGATTTAGCAACTTCTACATTAAAGGATTAGAGGGCTTGGAACATGATGTACTTGAGAGCAAAAGGCCAAAGATTACAACCTACCCAGCAAAACTAGGTCTAATAATAGACATTCAATATAATAAAGAACTTTCAAGAATTCTTGATGAAAAGATCAGAGCTTAATAAAAAAAATTTAACTTTCAAATACAAGATGCAAAAGAAGCATAAAAAGGTAAACAGGAAAGATAAATCATAAGGAAGTTGATAAATTTAAGCTGTTTGTATTCCTACATTGGAAAATATATATTTATATTTCCTAAAAACTTTTTCATTATTAGGACAGTTAGAAGGAGTATATGTAGTCAGAAAAGAAAGGTATGAGTTGAATGTGATGGTACGATTATATAAAAAGGTAAAATTAAGGGGTGAGAAAGAAGAATGCACTGGGAGAAGGGGAAAGGGAGAGGAAGAATGGGACAAATTATCTGACATAAAAGAGGCTATGAAAGAGATTTTACAGTGGAGAGGAAAATGGGGGGATTGGGGCTAGTACATGAACTGTATTCTCACTGGAATTGTCTCAGAGGGAATAATATACCCACTCAGTTGAGTCTACAGAAATCTATCTTACCATATAGGAAAGTAGGAAGGGAAAGGAGCAAGAGAAGGGGGTGTTGATAGAAGGGAAGACAGTTTGGGATTAGTAAAAGTCAGAAGCAAAACACTTTTGAGAATAGACAGGGTAATAATATTGAGTAACTCCAGTTACTCAATAGTTATATTGGTTATAGTCATTTTGTGCTTTATTGTTTGTAACTTTTTGCTTTTCTGTCTTTTCCATTAGATCTTAAGGAGAAAAGAGCTTTCTAGATACTGTGCAATTCGCTCATTCTGCTAAATGCAGTTTTTGGTTCAATCAATATTTATTGACTGTCTGGCTGTAAAGAACTGAACACTGAACTTAGTTTCAGAACTATGAATTTGGAGTCTAAGTGCCAAAAATGTAAGGCCCATTTGCTATCAAGGTTCTAAATCAATCCTAATCTATCAGAGTGATAAAAAGTTAGTTAAACAAAAGAAGTTCCCCCATTAGACATGTCCAAAAAGTATATGTCTCATTCTGCAGATTAAGTTCATAATCTCTGTCTTCAATATGTGGATAACATATTTCATCTCGATCCTCTGGAATCATAACTGGTCACTACATTGTTCAGATACTTTAAGTATTTTAAATTTATTTGCATTTGCTATGTTGCTGTTATTACATAACTTGTTCTCCTTATTTTGCACACTTCACTCTGCATCAGTTTGTATGGTCTTCCTAGGTTTCCCTGAAATTGCCCCTTTCATTAAGTATATTTTTAAAAGGTTCTCTCTCTCTCTCCCTCCCTCCTTACCTCTCTCCGTTCTCTCTACTTTGCTCTTTCTGTCCCTTAGTTTGGGGAAAGTGGGAACACAATAAAATAAATGCTTATTAACTGAAAAAAAAATAAGAGGAAACAATAAGGGCAATGTGATAATAAATTCAGAGTTTTGTTCTTTTTTCTTAATTTTAGGTATTCACCTTAATTTTCTTTTTCATAGAAGAATATTTTTAATAGCAAGAGAAGAGACACTGCATATATTTCTCCTCTACATCAATTACTTGGTTTATAATCCAGTTCCTCTCTCAACGCAATACTCAAAACTAAGGGTTCAGGATCTGAGATCCTGGGAGATCCTACCAGATTTTAGCTCTGTCTAGCTGTGAAGCCAGGCTAATACCTATCTCACAGGAGTGTCCAGAGGAATTTTTTTTTAATGAATTTTACAAAGCTCTTTGGAGATCCTTGGATAAAAGGTGCTGCTGAAGCACATAACATTCTTATCTCCCTAGTTGCCACAGAGCCTGCGATTTCCCATGGCATTTTGCATCAACTTGAGAAAAAGCCAGGGTGAGCTGTGCAAAATACTAACATTGGCAACTGGAAGGGACAGATAGCCAATTTAGCTCACATAGGCTAGTGCTATCTCCTGGGATGATGAAAGATAGCCTGGATTGTAATTAATGGATCAGGATGTTGATTCTTTTTCCAGACTAGCTGAAGCCATTACAAATTGGTAAAATTACACAGTTTGCATTCTGTAATTTTATTTGGCTAAAAAAAAAATTAACTAGTAAAATAGCCCCTAGGAAAACTCAAAGGTGGCATAGTATCAAATTAACTAGTAAAATAGCCCCTAGGAAAACTCAAAGGTGGCATAGTATCAAAATGCATAATGTGAACAGCTTGTTATTGAACTTGAAAAGTATCCTGCAGTAACTATTTCATTTATAGACTGCCTATTTCTGCAAAAGGAGGTAAGTAAACATTTTCCACCAAGATCCTGCTGGCTTTTGAGTACGGATAAAGATGTTGAGCAACACATTGCTAGGGGTAGAATAGCCTTTAATTTATGCCATTTGCTTTATTTTAAGTGTCAAAACAAATACTATATTTTGAATTCCTCTAATTCAAGTAATCTACATTTTGGCTTTTTAAATGCTATTAATTCCAGCTGCCTGAGTTTGTGAATATCAACTTTAATAACCATGTCTTTGTTTCCTTACTGAGGGACAAATTATGCATCCTATAATACTATACTGTGACATAATGACATCAATCTCTTTTGGGGAAGTGGGGTAAAAACAAACAAACAAAATCCCTTGAAATAACACCTGCTCTTCCTGCACCAATGGTGAGAGAAACCACTGAGAGGAAGTACCACTCAAAGACTAGATAAAAATGTGGGGGGGGAAATCAATAAATATCTAAATTATTTAAAGCAAAGCTCCAACAGGGTGTCTTACTGTCATGCATCAGACCCCATATCTGAAAGCAGACAGGTGGATTGTCGACAGCTCACATTGGTTTGGACGCTCTCTGCAGCATGCTCATTAGTAGCTCATGGTCTAGGCTCCCTGTTAGTAGAAAGGCAGGGATCACAGCAGGAAGTTATATCTCAGGCTTCTCACATTCCTGCTCTATCTTAGCAAAGCTTTGCAAATCCTTTTCTGGCAGCTCATTAGTAGGTGCACTGATGCATAAGAGACAGTCATTAGAAGTGTTTTTCAACATTGGCTTTTGATCAGGTGACTAGTAGCATCGTAGAGACATTTACTTACATTGTTTTCTATAAGAGATTCTGTTGCTATATTGAGAATGACATACATATAAAATGTGGAAAACTAGCTTGACCTTTCTGTGACAAAAGGGGGAAAAAAGGCTCCATTAGTTCCCTGAATCTTGCCTTTATATTGTCAGCAATGACGTAATAGAAGCATGGAGTACTCCCTCAGCAACTGTGCTCCTTTAGCTTTAATAATCTAAGCCAAGTTCAAATCTATCATTTGATTTAGGGTTATGGCAAGAGGGACACTCGTGCAAGCAAATACAACTAGCATGCCATAAGCTTTATGGAGTCTCCTCTAATGTTAGGCATCCGTTTCTTTCACCATAAAGGCTGACATTCCATATAAGGACAAAATCCATCTTCTATTGCCTAATAAAACATCATAAAAATTTAGCCGACCAAATGGGGATGCCTGATTAACCTCTAAAGAGAGTCTTCACTGTTGAAATATACTAAGGCCCCAGGGAAAAATTTGTATTAGGCATAAGCATAAGGTGTAAGAATAAGCATCAGGAAAGAGTATATAGACTATGAGGAGGAATAAATCACAACAGAGCCCCAAATATGTATGTCTATGAAGAGATGGATGCATATTTTAATAAAATAAAACTTAGCATTATACCCAGGGACATTTTCCCTGATATGTTTCCTTTTCATTGATGCTTAACCCTCCTACCCCATGTTCTTCTCCCTCTCACCCCAGGCTTGCTAGGCCTTAATTTCTTGAAGATGATTGCTTAATCAGTTCCTAGGGCTGATATTTGTCCATTGATTTTTCAGCAATAGAAGGAAATCAAGTTAGGCACATGCTCCAACATGAAATCAAATAAAAGGAAGAAGAGAAGCCCACTTCTGAAAACTTTGAGGAAACAAAATACATCAGCTTAATCAGGCCTGTGCTTGGGCTGTGTAGGAACATGACATGCCAATTACATAAAGTTTCAACTTAGGGAAGACTCCTGCTGACTAATTCCAGTGTTGATTGTTTTCCGCTACATGGCTTTGAGGGCTTGTTAAGGCTTAAAGGGAGGGAAAAAAAGGGATAGAGAGAGAGGTAACAATTGTAGGAATTCTTTGCTTCCATCAAACTGTCTTATGATTGCCAGCAATTAGTTAAGCTTCTTGGCAGGAAAATGACAAGATGGAACTTGACCAAATACAATGTGTGGAGCACATAGGCATCTGCCCCAGCTGAAAGACATTACAATGTTTGTTAACCTTCAGGGTCACTCCTGATTCACTTCTGCAGACAGAAAACAAGATTTATATAACACAGATCAATACTGCCCTAAGACTTTCGCTATTGAGGATGCTCGATTGAGGCACTTCTCTTTATCAGTTTACCATGACACTAATGTATTTTGCCTGTTTTGCCTGGGCAGTGATGAATCTGTTGGCAAGAGAAAACAAATAAGTTCTGTTGTTGAGAGACATGTTGTCCATGATTTGTCTCAGCAGACATGCCAACTTGCTGGCCAATTCATTTCCTATTTAATTTAAGTGGCATATCTGTCTTCCCCTTTCAGGTATGTCTTTTGTCTACTGCACAACCATACTGGCAGTGTGAGAAAGGTTTGCAATAGAGCTCTTCAGGTAGACTGACATTGAAAACCCAGAACCAAATATAATACATACATACATACATATATATTTATATGTGTGTGTGTGTGTATATGTGTGTATATATATATATATATATATGTATGTATGTATACACACACACACACACACACACACACACACACATATATTCTTTCCAACAACATCTTTTTGACAAATAATGCCCTGATCTAATCCAGACTTTGGTCCATTGGCTGCTTGAGGAAACATCTCAGCAGAGTTTTCCAAATATTTACTGGATTTGATATTGTTTTGGGATTAGAAATAGCCAGTAAATATCAGTCTTTACAGGTAGTACTTACTTATTACTTTTGAAAGTACATTCATGTTTAGTTTGGAATGCTGACCAGATATTATTTAATGGTGAAACTCTTTGTAGCTTAAAATGAAAAATACTATATTATGACTGGTTGCATGCCTGGTCCAATTTCCTCTTTCTTTATTAAAGCAATTAGTTATACTCAATACTCACACTTTTAAGACACTCAATAAAATGTAAGGAGCATAGAAACAAAACCCAGGGAGGCCCATTGAAAAACAACCTCATCCTTCAGCCATGCTTTAAATGCACCTGCTTTAAAATGGGTAGCACCGCTTTTCACTGTACGTGCACCAGTGAAACATAGCTAAGTGGAAATAAGAGTTAAGCAGGAAAGAGCTTTCCATCTCAAATCATGACAAAGCTGGCACTCAAAGAAAAGTGTCATCTAGCAAAACTGGAACATGAAAGCTTCTCCAACTAAGGCCATCCTTAAGCAATGGAATAGTTAATGTAGTCCCACACTCCACAAATGTGCCACCTAAATCTCTGTGGCAGAACACATTAATTATAGCAGTCAGTTTACCTTTCTCCTCCATAACATTTTTGATTAAAATTTCACACATTACAATGATATGTGTCTTTTCTACAAACTGTGAAATTTACTCAACAGTCAATGGGTTTTGATTTTGTTCTTGAAAAGCTAATGGTACATAAAAAATATGACATATGATCCTGACAGCAAAATCAAAGACAATGCCTTTTAGGATATACTTGGAATTTTATACAAGCCATGGTAGGGTTGAGCAAAACATTCATTAGTAATATTATCTGCCCACCCCACTCCCCCACCCCCACTCCAAAGCAATAACTTCTCTCTTAATATGTTGGTTCAAAATTTATAACTGTATGGCTTAATTAAGCTGTAGATTATGTTTTGAAAGGTATATTCAATTTAATGAATCCCTGAAGATGAATAATAAACAATAAAAGATAATCAAAACATTTATCTATTTAATGGATTTATATTGTTAGTCTGTAAATGTTATTTAACAGATATGCTAAGATTAAATATAAGAATAATGAAAACCAATAATTATGAAAATAGTAAAATCATTACTAACTATATTGACATGCAAAACTTTCCTCAGGTTAGATGACTAAACTACAAAACAGAATAAATGCACGTTTATTCTTATAAATATAAGCCTATCAGTTAGAAATCCAATTTTATATAAAGACAAAGTACAGTGTGGTTTTAGATTAGTTGTTCTCCTGATTGGCTAAATCGCACCAGACTGTTCGCTACTTAGAATCAGAGAATTTAATAAAGTAACCCTGAGCCATGATTGCTCCACTGTCCTATCATTTATCATGTCTAATGATTACATCTACATCAATCATGTCATGCAATCATTCTTCTGGAGAGTTCCTGGTTTTTTACAGCTGTTTTAGTAACCTGAAAGTACAGATATATGTATTTGGTTTCAGCTGATCTGAAACACCTAAAGAACTTGAGATAATACTAGTTCTTAAGCTTATAAAAGAAAATACAGTCAAAGGCCCTAATTAGCACCTATTAAGACAAATCCATTCTTTTGATTAACTGCTTTTTTTCTCCCTAACCAAAAGGTAAAATAAATTGATTGGATGAAGAATAGCTTTTCTACTGCAAAAGGCAGAAATTCTCATCTGTATAGATTTGAATATTATTCTGTGGCTCTCTTAATCTCTTGGTTTTTAGCACAGAGCCCACAACTTGAATTGTGAAATTGTGTAAAGAAATAGCAAGAAAACAAAATCATTATTAGAAACAAAGCTATCAAATTAACTAATTAGCAACTTGTTAAGGGTTTTAAACCCATCAGGCACTATGCTAGGCTCTGAGGATACAAATACACAAGTAAAGATAGTCTCTACTCTCAAGCAGCTTAAGTTCTAACAGAGGAGGAAATTCATATTATAGAGGGGCCACCTTTGATTACAAGTCAAACTAACATGTAATCACAAATGTCAAAGGTGTTTTTTTTTTTTTGGTCTAAACTTTTAATGATGCAAGAAGGGAATGTAGCTATGAGATTTGAAACTGTTTGTGGACTATTACAGGAATATTGGGAAAATAAAAAGAAATAAGTTTCTAAACTCTGGGTTCTTAAGCATTTTTTGCTATTATGGGACCATTGGCAGTTTACTGAAACCTATGGACCCTTCCTCTGAATAATAGTTTTAAATGCATAAAACAAAATACATAGAAATGCAAAGGAAACCAATTATATTGAACACAAGTTTATTGACCTCATGTTAGGAACCTCTGTTCTGGATCTTTACCAGGGTTTATTTTATTTCGTAGATCTTGAAAATATTCCTTAATAACAAGCATAATGAGGCTGTTTCAATTTGACTCAAAGGGAGGCAAGAATAGAAACATCTCTGAAGTCTTCTACCCACATCATTTCCAATGTAGGCTAATTCATACTAGGAGGAGAAACAAGAAGTTCAGGAAGAAGCCAGCTCCACTGCTCTCCAAAGACAGAGAGACTACCAGGCTAGAATCATAACTATCTGCTCCCTTAAATACTGTCAGTCTGGGGTATGATTTTGAGGTTTAGGATCAACTTCCAGTCATTATTCATTAATGGGGAAAAGAGGACATCAAGCTTTATAGCCAAGGCTTGGTTCCTTTCCTACCAAATACCAGTTCCACAGTGAGCACTCACAGTAAATAGCAAAGAAACTCCTTTAGCTATGTTGAAAGCAAAATAGAAATCAGAGAAAGTATAAACAGGACAATATATACCACCAATACAGAGTGAAAAAGCTCTATTATTGGGAGTGAGGTAAGTCAGCTCAAGCAAGAGGGGGAAAGAGAGTATCAGATCTCACCCAAGGGAAAATTCTTTGAAGTCTCTATTGTGGTGGACTGGGAATAGGGACATGACGAAAATTGCCACCTCCTCTCATGACAGCTTTTTCTTGGAACCTTTTTTTTTTATTCTTTCAAGAACCCAAAATGGGTTTGGTTATCTCCCATCTCTCTCAAACCTGGAAGTCAAAAAAGTCCCAAAGAAATTGGAGAATGTGCATCTCATCCTGTCTCCTGCATTCACCAATTCCAACCACAGGAAGCTAGTCATTGATCTTCACCTATACCAATAGGCTTTAGGCCTCTAGAGACACAAGGATTGGACCACCTCCATAACACAGGCTAGGCTAGTTCTCATGATATGAGACAACAAAGTAGAGTTACTAGAACTTCAGTCACTTCCCTAATAACCAGAAGTGATCTGTAGTTTTTTGAGGAATGGGACAACTAGAGGTCACTGCCTAGTCCCTTGAGGTATTTCAACACTAGTGATGTCATCCTGTTGTTAAATAGCTTTGTTTTCAGGACATTCACTGTAATTAGTTTAAAACCCTTTTGCTCTGACTTATGACCATTTCTTTCAGTCACTCAATTAGCATTTATTAAGGGCCTACCATCTACAGGCACTCTGTTAAGCCCTGGGAACACGAAAAAGGCAAAATACAGATCCTATTCTCAAGGATTTTGGAGTCTAAGGTACTAATGTGCCCTTGTCTCTGAAGTAGAAAACAGATTTTTAACTCCCTTCATCACATTTGAGGACTATTATCCTATTGCCTGGTCCTCCAACTCCTTCTCTGTAATAAATAATCCCATATCAATTAGCCTGTCCGTAAAAACCCTTTTTCTCAAATGCTTTCATTACTTTTTTACTGCTTTCCTTAGTAATGTCTTTGTTTCTTCACATTTTTCTTAAGTTGCAGAACTCAAAATTGAATATGGAGGGAAACAAACACTTATTAAGTACTTACTATGAGCCAGGCACTGTGCTAAGTACTTTGCAAATATTTCATTTTATTTTCACCACACCCCTGTGAGATGCCAGTATAATCCCCATTTTACAAATGAGGAAATTGAGGCAGCCAGAGTTTAAATGACTTGCCCATGGTCACATAGCCAGTAAATATCTGAGCTAGATTTGAACTCGGGTATTCCTGGTTCCAACTTCAGGGTTCTATCCATTGCCCCACCTCAGAAAAGGACTTCAGCGATAATTGTGGTACAATACATAGGAAGGAGCAAATGGTCTGTGGCGAAACTTTAAAATTGTGTTTTCAAATTCATTAAGAAGCAAGGGAATTCCCTAACATTAAATGTAGCTGATGAACTTGACTAGCTTATGGAGTGGTGGACTTTGTTTAGAACTATAATTTTAGATTCTTCTGAAGGTTATATACATTTCCATTAACAATCTCATTGAAAAGAATGGAGAACATTTACCATGTTATTCATAGCCCAATGGAAAGGATCCTGAATATGAAGAGAGGTTCAAATACTGATTCTATTACTCATTTGTGTTACCTTAGGCAAACAAAAATCTCCCTGGGACTTGGTTTCCTCATCTACAAAGTGAGGGGGCTGCACTAGTTTATCTCTGAATCTATCTATCTATCTATCTATCTATCTATCTATCTATCTATCTATCTATCTATATATTTTTTTTTGGTGAGGCAATTTGGGTTAAGCGACTTGCCCAGAGTCACATAGCTAGTGAATGTTATATGTCTGAGACTGGATTTGGACTCAGGTCCTCCTGACTTCAGGGCCAGTGCTCTATCCACTGTGCCACCTAGCTGCCACCCTAAATCTGTACTCTTATGACATCTCACTGAAAATAAGAATATCTCTCAGACTTTCAGAACTGGAAATATAATCATAAATTATACAAGAATTTCATATACAATGTCCCTGGAAAAATTCATCCAACTGTTGTACCTCACAATCAGCGATTATATGTTCTACTTTGCATTTAGCTGTCAAATTGATCTTCTGAAGAGGAAATCTGACTGTATCATTCCCCCAACCTCCATTCAACAAATTCCAGTGACCTTCTATTATCTCCAGTAACAAATATATAATTCTCATTATATTTGTTGCCTGGCCCCTTCCTATCTTTCCAAATTTCTAATGCCTTACTCACTGCCCTCCAAGTACTCTACAACCAGTGATACTGGGCTCCTTGCTTTTCTTTGCATGAGACACTCCATTTCCCAGCTCTGCATTTTCATTGGCTCTCCCCTATGCTTAGATGGCTCTCCATCTTCATCTTTACCTCATGGCTACCCTGCCTTCCTTCAGTTCCCACCTGAAATAACATCCTCTGAAAAAGGCTATTCCTGGTCCCCCTTAATGCTAATGGTTTTCCTCTGAGATTACCTCCTATTCACCTTGTATATACCTTGTATGTGCATAGACATTGAGGAAATAATTTGTGTACAGATAAGTAAAAAGAATGTGTGTGGATACATATATACATATATATATATATATATATATATATATATATATATATATATATACAAGGTAAATAAAAAGTAAAGGGAGGGGGGATTATTAGTAGCTGGGATGATTAAGAGAGGCCTCATGTAGAAGGTGACACTTAAGCTAAGTCTTGAAGGGAGCTAGGGTTGCCAAGGGGCAGAGGTAAGAAGAGAGTGCACTCTAGGCATGGAAAACAGCCTACACAGAGGAAAAGAGATGGAATATGTAAAGCACTGGGTGAGGAATAGCAGAAAGACCACTTTGGCCAAATTGGAACTGTATGAAGGAAAGTAATATACAAATATACTGGAAGGAATGACATAATGAAGTCATCCATTTTCAGAAATAAGCTGGTATTGATAAGATACCTATTTTGTAATAAAGAATTATTCCTATAGGAAAGGGTGGAGATTATGGGTAGTCTGTGGTTGCTTCAGTTGTTTCAGTTGTGTCCAACTCTTCATGACCCCATTTTGGGTTTTCTTAGCAAAGTTACTGGAGTGGTTTGCCATTTCCTTCTCCAGTTCATTTTATAGATGAGGAAAGTGAGGCAAACAGGGTTAAAGACTTGCCCAGGAATACAGAGCTAGCATCTGAGGCAGATGTGAACTCATGAAAATGAGTCTTACTGACTCTAGGCCAGGCATTCTGTCCACTGATCCATCTAGCTGCCCTGGGTAGTATAGGGAAGAAAGGAAAGAAAGGAAAGAAAGAAAGAAAGGAAGAAAGGAAGAAAGAAAGAAAGAAAGAAAGAAAGAAAAAGAAAGAAAGAAAGAAAGAAAGGGAGGAAGGAAGGGAGGAAGGAAGGGAGGAAAAGAAAGAAAGAAAGAAAGAAAGAAAGAAAGAAAGAAAGAAAGAAAGAAAGAAAGAAAAGAAAGAAAGAAAGAAAGAAAGAAAGAAAGAAAGAAGAAAGAAAGAAAGAAAGAAAGAAAGAAAGAAAGAAAAAGAAAGAGGGGAAGGAAGAAGAAAAAGAAAAAGAAAGAGAAAGGAAGGAAGAAAAGAAGGAAGGAAGGAAGAAAAAAAGATTATTTTTAAACACACAGAAGAGAGTAGGAAGTTCATAAAAGGACACAGATAAAGGGGACAATCTTATTGCTACCATGTTAAATTTAATATATACATATTATATATTTATATGTACATAAGCTTCGTAAAAGAAATTTACTCTTTCATATGTAATCCTGTTTTGTTTTTACATGTTGAAATAATCATTTTTATGTTTGTTAAGCTCATTATGAAAAAGAAAACTATACAAAAATAACAACAGCAAGAACAAGAAAGGTAGGCTGGATCCAGACTATGAAAGGCTTTCAAAGACAAACAAGAAGTCTGTATTTTATCATAGAAACATGCAGAACCACTGGGTCATTAGAGATATTGTGGAGGGAGAATCAACAAAACTTAGCAACTTTTTGTATGTGGGGTAGTGGAGAGGAAAGAGTTGAATATGACTCTGGGACTGGAAACCCAGATGACATGAAGTGTGGCAATGCTCTTGGCAGAAATAGAGAAAATAGGAAGAAAGGAAAGTTTGGGGGGGGACAAGGTAATGAACTAGTTTTTGGAAGTGCTCAATTTGAAATGTCTATTGAAGATGTCATATAGGCATTTGGCAGTGTGGGACTAGCGTTCAAAGGAAGTGATGATTCGGATATATAGAACTGGGACTCATCTGCAAAGAGTGAATTATTGAACCATGGAAGCTATTCATTTCACTTCAAGAGACTGTAGAGAAAGAAGAAAAGAGGCCTTAGCCCAGAAATCTGGGATAGAATTTGCCTAGAAAAGATGGGGCAAGAATGATAACTCTGGAAAGGAAAGGAGATGCCAAATACGTAGGAAGAGAAACTGGGGAGATCAGCACCCTGAAACCATAAGGAAGAGAGAGGATGGGCCCTAGTTCTCTCTGCTACTGCTTTTGCAAGAATTCCTGAGATACAATTATTATGTCATACATTTCAGCAAGAACTACAGAGAAACAGGGACAGCTAGCTGGTGCAGTGGATAGAGTACCAGCCCTGGAGTCAGGAGGACCTGAGTTCAAATCCAGCCTTAGACCAGACACTGGATACTTACTAGCTGTGTGACCCTGGGCAAGTCACTTAACCCCAGTTGCCTCACTGCCCTCCCCCCAAAAAAAAAGAATTAGAGAGAATGGTAGCCTTACTGGGCCATGTCAGATACTTCAATGGGCAGAAACCCCTCAGGATCACTACAATAACACCAAAGTAACACTTCTTCAATTCTTTAAATTTGGAAATTTCTCCTTTTAATTCCAGTTTATAAATTAAGCATTTCAATGTTTTTCAAAGACATGTAGAAGATGTACCAAGAAGACACTTGCATAAAGAAATAGCTTTCTAAACACAAAAAAATCATATGAGAACACTTTTTGTCCATAGAATCTCAAGTTGGAAAACTACATTAGATGCCACCTAGTCCAACAAATAATTGTTTAAGAACCCTCCTGGGCAACATTGCTGACAAAAGTCATCCAGCCTCTGGATGAAACCTCAAGCCAGGGGAGAATCCACGAATTCCCAAGCAATCCTAATGCACTTTCACACAGCTCTAAAGGCAGCTAAGTGGTTCAGTGTTTGAAAGCTTGGTGTCAGAAAGACCAGACTTCAAATGTAGCCCCAAACATTCAGTAGCTGTCTGACCTGAGGAAAATCACTTAAATTGCCGTCTGCCTCAGTTTCCCCAACTGAAAAATGGGAGTAATGATAATACCTACCTCTTTGGGTTGTTGTGATATTCAAATCAGATATTTATGAGATGCCTAGAACATAGTATATGTTCAATAATTGCTTGTTTCTTTTTTCCTTTATATTAATTATTAAGAAGTTTTTCCTAACATCGAACTTTCATTTTCCTCTTTTCACTGCTCATAATTCTCACTTCTGAGGCCTATGAGGCCTACCACAAGTTCAATTCCTCTTCCACATGGCAATGCTTAAACTTTGAAAACATCTCTTTTCCTCCCCCACCCTACTTTTTACCCCCCAGCAGAAGTCTTCTATAAAGATTTCTAGTTCCTTCCATTGATAACTGATCCTCACAGAGCTTGATCTACAGTGTTCCCTCTGTCCTCATCTCTCTCTTATGGAAACAATCTAGCTTGTTTATCAAGTACAAGAAAAGAAATTAGTTGAGGCCCAGGCTTTTAAAACTTTTTTCCACTCCTGACCCAAACCGGTTTCTCCTTTTGGCAACTTTCCTCGGCATTGTGTGGCCTGAGGGCATGTGCAGTGCACAGAAAGCATGCTTTGTGTTCAGAACCAAGGCTGCAGAGAAGTTGCACAATGTGCCTGGGAAGTGCTGCCAGAAACACCTCGGATTCATTCCGCATTTGATATTTAAGTTCTGGTCATTGTGTTTTCAGAAACCTTTTACTGTTACCGAATTTTTCACGGCCCCATATGGGGTCATGACCCACAGTTTAAGAAGTGCTGGTTTAGGCTACAGCTTAACCTCTCCAAAATATCTCTGTATTTATTTTGGTCCACATCTGTGTTTTTATCAGTGTAGGGAATTCCTAATATGAAAATTTCTCCATCAATGGAGACTCCAACTCCTCTGTCTGTAATTTATAGTCTTAGAGCATTGCCTAGGGTTACTAAGAGGGTAAAATAAGTTGCCCGTGGCTACTCACCTAGTGGGTGTGAGAGGCAAGACTGTCATTATTAACTGAAAACTTGGGCAGCTCACTTAATTTGCCATCCATTGTACCAAGGTGCCTTTCCAATGGTTGTTGTTGTTTCTTGGAATTGAAGTAGTAGAAAATGCTGAGAGTAGGCTGTCAAAAGAGGAAACTTTCTTTTTTGAAATAGCCTTGGGAGTTACTGATAGACCTGAATCAAAATTTAAAAGTTTTAGGAATCAGCGTTCCTAAGTAAAAAGCCAAAATTGAGCAAAATTTATTATGCCAATTGTAGAAATCTGTTACAATTTCACTTACACATATCACAAAGGAAATCGG
Source organism: Phascolarctos cinereus (assembly GCF_003287225.1). Taxonomy (NCBI): domain Eukaryota; kingdom Metazoa; phylum Chordata; class Mammalia; order Diprotodontia; family Phascolarctidae; genus Phascolarctos; species Phascolarctos cinereus. Next base: position 227,224,720 of record NW_027556098.1, on the reverse strand, counting down.
ATGTGTCTGAAATGAATGAGATCACCTGGTTTAGAAATATTAATCCCTGTCCACATCCAGAAAAAGAAATATGAAGTCTGAATGCAGATTGAAGCATGTTATTTGTTTACTCTCTCTCTCTTTTTAAAAAATTTTTTTCTTTCTCGTGGTTTTTCCCATTGGTTCTAATTTTTCTATACAACATGCCTTATGTGAAAATAGGTTAAACATGAATGTATATGTTGAAGCCATCTTGGGGTAGTGGAGGGGAGAGATGGGGAGAAAATTTAGAACACAAAATCTTAAGGAAGTGAATGTTGAAAACAAAAATAAATTTATATAAAAAGAAATACTAATTCATCAAAGAAAGTTAATATTTTCCCAATGGGGCAGGGGGCTTTTCTTATTAAAATCAGACCTTTTTTTAAGGGCCTTCAAGCTGATCTGCTTACAATTCTTCCCAAACTTAAAAACAATGGGCTACAATCTCATTTTAAAAGGTAGAGGCCAAAGGAGTTCCCACTCTGGAATTTTAAACAAAATTCAAATAAATCAACAAAGTTCCCTTACTGAGGTTAAGCTGTTTCCTGTATCCACATTATCCTGTAGCATTGCCTGGAAGAGATCTCAGCCCTGTTTTCAAGCTGACTTTTTCTGCTGGCTAGTCCTTGATCACTGCTAACGATCCCCAGCTGTACCAGCTCCCGGCTGCTTTAACCCCAATTGGCCTGGCCTCACATCTCTGCATCACTTGAAGGAAAAATGAAGCTAAGCTGGCTAGCACCTCCCTAATGCAGTCCCAGATAATAGGTAGTAATAGACATTTAAATCTTCTTTTTATTATTGTACGTGGACCCAGAAACTTAACAAGTCTTACACTGAAAAAAATGAGAGAGAAAAAATTCTAGTTTGTATGTCAACTCTGAAGCTTTTACATGATTCTCACCCCATTCATTATTACTAGAATGTTTACAAGCCTGTCAGCAATGGTGTGGTGGCTACCACCAAGAAGTGGTAAAAATCTGCTCTGAATTGACCACACATGTGCTACCTCCTGATGCCATGATGTACCCCTTCTGTAGAATAGAGATCAGCAATGCTGATTCTGTCCCTAGAATTGGTATTCATAAAGACAATATATTGTTAGATCTCTTCATTTTCTTTCAGAGAAAAGATGAAGAAATGGTGACCATAAAATGAGGTGCTAGAACATGGAACTGGCTGGAAGAGGATCTACCTGTATTTGGATAATACCTAATCCTTCACACATTTTTCAGGATATGTGTTCTTCTGCACAGCAGCAAGCAAAAGGAAAAAAGGTTTTATGAATCATGGTGGTCTCCAAAATTTTGACACTTACATGAAGTTGAACCAGTAGCCAAAATGCATATTTGCATATTGCTTTATATGCCCTAGTTAATGTCTGCTGACTGGCTAACATATAATCAGGATCAACAAATAATCATCTGTTATGAGTGCGGCTATGTCTTCCTTCACTGATGTTCTTATTCAGGCCTGTTAGCTTTTTTTTTTCCTTTTTTTTTTAAACAGTATCAAAAACAAACTAGGAAATATAATGATAATATACCACTTTTCTAGGCTTAGCAAACACTTTTCACATTCTAAAAGCTGTCACAATCAGGTAAAGAAACAAGTAGATAGCTTCATTCAAGAAATGTCAACACGTGAAATATACTCATTTATTTGCCATACATACATGGTATCTGGTTAATTGGCATTAACTATAAAATACTTTCATATATTTTCAGGGAAAAGATTTATATCAAATAGTTTTTAGTTAAATTCCAAAAAATAATAAAAATAATAATAGTTAACATACAGACTACCTACTATGTGCCTGGTTCAGTGCTTTACAATTATTATCTCATTTGATCCTCACAACAACACTGGGAGGTAGGTGCTAATATCATCTCCATTTTACAAATGAGGAAACTGAGGCAAACAGAAGTTAAGTGTCTTGCCCAGGTAAAAACAAGAACATATATCTACAGCATGGATGCAGGTAATATAATAACCCAAATCTTCATTTTCATTTAAAAAAAATAAAAAGCAGAGAGGTCATGTGCAAACTGAATAGATTCAAATTTGTGTATATGTTTGTAGGTATAACTCACATTACTTCTTATACCTTGTAGGTCAAATCAAGGC